>NC_137103.1:54539985-54542485 GCF_949357685.1 Gobio gobio | reverse complement strand
GTCTGCATCCACGAGCCCCAAGCGCTTGTGAAGATCCTGGAGAATCTGCTGTCCCTGAGAGCCGCTCCCTCGGCCATCCACCCGGGCCACAATGACATCATCACAGCTGACCAGCACATCGGCCCATTCCAGACGAAAGCGCTCGTTCACTTGCTGGCAGCCAGGTTCACACTCACTATCTCACACACACACACACACACACACACACACACACACACACACACACACACACACACACACACACACACACACACACACACACACACACACACACACACACACACACACACACACACACACACACACACACAGAGAGAGAGGTCAGACTGGTGTGGCATGAGCAGACGTGCTAGATGGATGTTGCACCACATCTCGCTATATATTTTCACTGTCTTAAGTTTTAAATAAAGTCCAATTTTTAACATGCAGCACAGCTCATTAATGTCAAACGTGTTTACAGCAGCAATTTTGTTTCCTGGTGAAACGTCAGAGGAGTGTGTGATCATATCCAAATACTGAATTCAACCATAATTAAATCAAGCACAGTTTAGAGCTAATCTAGGATTTGTTGATCTAGGCTTTATTTTAAATCGAGTTGTGTTGCACCACTTAATTTTAAACCCAGATTAACAAAAAGAGGATTAGAATTTAACCTGCAATTAAAACATTTGATATTCTCCGCCATGATGGATTCGTCATTGACAGCAACAATGTCAATATTACATTTCCTTCTTTTATTGCCCACCAGTCAAAAATATATTGATCAGTTAATGGAGTATTGTGGCAGTGTAATTAAACTGGTAGAGTTAGTAGAATAAGTTGACGTAGTTGCAAAGTTACTTATAGTTAGTAGAATATCTTCTATGAATGACGTGTGTGTGTGTGTGTGTGTATTGGTTTGACATACATTATATAGGTCTTTCATTGTAAGTCCTTAAGTTGTAGTGTGTATTCAGGTTTCAGGCCACGCCCCCTACATTATGAGGGCATGTCTACGTCCTTGTAAATCAAAATGCTAATAAACAAACTAAATTTATTTTTATTTTTATTAAAAATTAAAAAATCCATAACGTTTTTTGTGATGGTAGGTTCAGGGTTAGGGGCTAGAAAATGTAATTAACTCGGTATAAGCCATTAGGCCTATGGAATCTCCTCGTGTGTGTGTGTGTGTGTGTGTGTGTGTGTGTGTGTGTGTGTGTGTGTGTGTGTGTGTGTGTGTGTTCGTACAGCAGCAGCAGGAGAGGGTACCGCTTGCTCTCTTCAAACTGTGGAGGGAAGCTGAGCTCAAGTCTCAGTGCTGTAAACACACAGGAAACACACATCTGTCACTGAATCAGGAAAACCATCTGAGGCCATTCAGACTGAAGACAAAAAGTGACAAAATCAGATTTCCCTTTTGCTCATATGTTATCTGTTTTATGTTAACAGTGTGAATATCTGATTTGGGCCAATATGTGGTACAGGTCTGATGTTTTGTCTTAACGGTCAAATCATAATTCATGCTTTTAAAGGGGTCATGATATGGTTAAGTCGGTAACACTTTATAATAACTACACGCTATGAAGCATTAGTTAAGCATTAGTAAATAGTTAATTCATCATTTATAAAGCATTAATAGACATTACTAAGCAGTTTATAAATACAGCTATAAATGCTTTATTCTTGATTTATAAGCATATCTATACTGTTTAATAATTGTATTTTCATACTTTATAAATGATCAATTTATAATTTCTAAATGAAGTATTACATTATTTACAAACCAGTTAGTTAGGAGTTGTCAGTGGTTCATCAGATCATTTAGAAAGTGTAAGTAAAGGATTAATAAATGTACATTTATACATCTTATTATTTAGACATATTGTAATAGTTACTCAGTGTGTTAATAAATACTTTATTAACATGTATTTCTACTGTAATTCATGATTAATTCAGGTAGTTATAAAACATTTAGTAGTTGTAAGTAAACTATTTCTGTGAGCTCATCTAAAGTGAGGACTATTTATGCCTCGTAAAGCTTTTACAAAGGAGGTATAAAGTCTCAGTTCTCTTCTGCACTTCTGTTCTCTGCTCTACTGTTTTGACACTGCAAAATATCACTAAAAGAGTTTACTGACAACTACTAAATGTTTTATAACGACCTGAATTAATCATGAAATCACAGTAGGAATACATGTTAATAAAGTATTTATTAACACACTGAGTAACTATTACAATATGTCTAAATATTAAGATGTATAAATGTACATTTATTAATCCTTTACTTACACTTTCTAAATGATCTGATGAACCACTGACAACTCCTAACTAACTGGTTTGTAAATAATGTAATACTTAATTTAGAAATTATAAATTGATCATTTATAAAGTATGAAAATACAATTATTAAACACAGTATAGATATGCTTATAAATCAAGAATAAAACATTTATAGCTGTATTTATAAACTGCCTATTAATGTATATTAATGCTTTATAAATGATGAATTAACTATTTACTA
>NC_137103.1:54279985-54534985 GCF_949357685.1 Gobio gobio | reverse complement strand
CGGCCACAGGGTTATGGAGGACCAGTGGAGAACCGGCCACAGGGTTATGGAGGACCAGTGGAGAACCGGCCACAGGGTCATGGAGGACCAGTGGAGAACCGGCCACAGGGTCATGGAGGACCAGTGGAGAACCGGCCACAGGGTCATGAAGGACCAGTGGAGAACCGGCCACAGGGTCATGAAGGACCAGTGGAGAACCGGCCACAGGGTCATGGAGGACCAGTGGAGAACCGGCCACAGGGTTATGAAGGACCAGTGGAGAACCGGCCACAGGGTCATGAAGGAACAGTGGAGAACCGGGCACAGGGTCATGGAGGACCAGTGGAGAACCGGCCACAGGGTCATGAAGGAACAGTGGAGAACCGGCCACAGGGTCATGAAGGAACAGTGGAGAACCGGCCACAGGGTCATGAAGGAACAGTGGAGAACCGGCCACAGGGTCATGAAGGAACAGTGGAGAACCGGCCACAGGGTCATGGAGGACCAGTGGAGAACCGGCCACAGGGTTATGAAGGACCAGTGGAGAACCGGCCACAGGGTCATGAAGGACCACTGGAGAACCGGCCACAGGGTCATGGAGGAACAGTGGAGAACCGGGCACAGGGTCATGAAGGACCAGTGGAGAACCGGCCACAGGGTCATGGAGGACCAGTGGAGAACCGGCCACAGGTTCATGAAGGACCAGTGGAGAACCGGCCACAGGGTCATGGAGGACCAGTGGAGAACCGGCCACAGGGTTATGAAGGACCAGTGGAGAACCGGCCACAGGGTCATGGAGGACCAGTGGAGAACCGGCCACAGGGTCATGAAGGACCAGTGGAGAACCGGCCACAGGGTCATGGAGGACCAGTGGAGAACCGGCCACAGGGTCATGGAGGACCAGTGGAGAACCGGCCACAGGGTCGTGGAGGACCAGTGGAGAACCGGCCACAGGGTCATGGAGGACCAGTGGAGAACCGGCCACAGGGTCACGAAGGACCAGTGGAGAACCGGCCACAGGGTCATGGACGGCCGAGGCTCATTGATGCACATGGGGAGCGAAGACTGGCCCGTGTGGTCCGATCAAACAGACGAGCTACTGGAGCTCAAACTGCTCAAGAAGTTAATGCTGGTTCTGATAGAACGGTGTCAGTATACACAGAGCATCTCAGTTTGTTGTGTATGGGGCGGCACAGCCGCTGACAAGTCCATGCTGACCCCTGACCCCGCCCAAAGCACCAACAGTGGCACGTGAGCATCAGAACTGGACCTGCCATCCATGTGGATGTTCCTTTGACACATCCCTCCTACCTAAGCATTGTTGAGACCATGTCCAGCCTTTCACAGAAACGGTATTCCCTGCTGGCTGTGGCTCTTTCAGCAGATAATGCACCGCCACAAAGCACAAATGCTTCAGGAATGGTTTGAGGAGCACAACAACGAGTTTGAGGTGTTGACTCGGCCTCCAAATTCCCCAGATCTCAATCCAATCGAGCATCTGTGGGATGTGCTGAACAAACAAGTCCGATCCATGGAGGCCCCACCTCGCAACTAACAGGACTTAAAGGATCTGCTGCTAACATCTTGGTGCCACACAGCACACCTTCAGGGGTCTAGAGGAGTCCATGCCTCGACGGGTCAGGGCTGATTTGGCAGCAAAAGGGGGACCAACACAATATTAGGCCATAATGTTATGCCTGATCGATGTATATGTATATATACCAGGCGGTTCAGAGTCTGCAAATGGCGGAAAAAGCTCCGCCTTTTAAATAAAAGAGCCAATCATAATTTGTAAAGTTATCGCATCACCTGTAGCTGCCATTAGAAGACAATAGTGATAGTGATGCTTGATTCAATTCAAATTCCTTCTCATGAATGGTGTGTTTGAGAGACGGGGCGTAAACTCACCACCACACATTTCCCCGTGTGTGTGTAGCACAGTGTGAGTATGGAGGCGTTCTGAGGGCGGTTTAACCAGCGTACAGCGAGACATTCGTCTGTCACCCACCGCACCATGCTGATATAGAGCTCACTGCACAAACACACACACACACACACACACGACAGGCTGTCAGCTCAAACATTATGAAGGTTTAGAAATTGAACTATTATGCTCTTTTATAAAGTCTTGATGTTGTTTTGGGCTCTACTAGAGCAGGTTTTCCTGCTTGAATGTTGATTATTTTCCTCAGAAACCGAGGAGAACGCGGATATGATGTCATCAACAGGCCACGCCCTCACATGTCCCGGTTCCTCGGGTAAAATAGCAATTTCTCACGATTTACAAATAGTTGGAAACATTTGTGATATTGTAAGTACTCAACTGAACAAATATAACACTGGCCTAGTGGTTTTTGGATATTTGACTGCAAAAAATGTTACATAGTGCAGCTTTAATGGTCTCTTGTAGGCCAGATTAACCAAACTCTCCATAAAACAATCAAAGCAAGCTAATAAAATAACATATTATACAGACACTTCATATTTAATGGTATTAGATGATTTGTTATTTGCAATAGATTACACTTTCAATAAAACATTTGCAATTGGTTTGTAAAAGGTGCTTTTCGTTGAATTTACACTGATTTGACCAGCATGCATCACCAAAAAACAAGTCTATGCAGTGTTGCCAGACGTACGATAATTATCATTGTGCAATAATTTTGACCTCTGTACGATCAATAATCCCATAATGTATGATAATTTCAGAAATTTGTGACACATGTTAAGACCCTGTCTTCTATTGTGTTCTGAGGGTGTGATTGGCTGCAGACAATCATGCCTAATTGATTAATTTATGGGCGGACACCTGCTCATCAGTACTTTCTCTGGGGGAACATCTCCAGAGAAGTTCTTTTGCTCCACTTTGTTGTTTTCTAGTTTATTTATCAACATTCCTCACCAATTGGATTATTATTTTTCCCTATGTTGAGGAGAACGTGGTGTTCGCATGTCTTACATCTCATCTCACGTTCTCGGCCAATCATCGAGGAGAGAATGACTCTCTCTCATGAGCACAAGTTAACATTCCTGCGATAGGTCGGTTGTTTCCAAGCTGAAGTTGAAAGTTTAGAAAATGAGTGCTGAGAAGAATGGTGAAGACATAGGAGAGGCGAAGAGAAAGGCAGAGAGAGAGAGAGAAACGTGCTGGTCTAGATAAATGGCTACGTTTGACTCGTGTACGATAATATTGAGCTTCTGGTACGATACTTGGACAATTTCCAATCTGGCAACACTAAGTCTGTGCAATGTCCTCATTTAGATAGACAAGTAAACGTGTGTGTTCCTTGTAAACCCAGCTAGAATACATTCAAAATGTCCCCACAAAAATGGCAGTATCCAAAATCCTTGTCCATGTGGGGACATGGTTTGGTCCCCATGAGGACCAGCAGCGTATAAATCACACTGTGATGTTTTAAAAATGGAGAACGTTTTGTGTGATGGGTAGGTTTAGTGTAAGGGAAGAGAATATACAGTTTGTACAGTATAAAAAGCATTATGTCTATGGGAAGTCCCATTAAACATGAAAACCCAACGTTTGTGTGTGCCATGAGTGTGTGTGCGCCATAAGTGTGTGTGCGCCATGAGTGTGTTTGCGCAATATGTGTGTGTGTGTGTGCATGTGTGTGTGTGTGTGTGCGTGCATGTATGTGTGCGTGCGTGCATGAGTGTGTGTATGTGTGTGGGTGTGTGCGTGTGTGTGTGTGCGTGCGTGCATGAGTGTGCACGAGTGTGTGTGTGTGCGTGCGTGCATGAATGTGTGTGCGTGCGTGCATGAATATGTGTGCGTGCGTGCGTGCATGAGTGTGTGCGTGCGTGCATGAATGTGTGCGTGTGTGCATGAGTGTGTGTGCGTGCGTGCATGAGTGTGTGTGTGTGTGTGTGTGCGCATGAGAGTGTGTGTATGTGTGTGCATGAGTGGGTGTGTGTGTGTGCGTGCGTGCGTGTGTGTGTGTGTGTGCGTGCGTGCATGAGTGTGCACGAGTGTGTGTGCGTGCGTGCATGAATGTGTGTGCGTGCGTGCATGAATATGTGTGCGTGCGTGCGTGCATGAGTGTGTGCGTGCGTGCATGAATGTGTGTGTGTGCATGAGAGTGTGTGCGTGCGTGCATGAGTGTGTGTGCGTGTGTGCATGAGTGTGTGTGCGTGCGTGCATGAGTGTGCGTGCTTGCATGAGTGTGTGTGTGTGTGCGCATGAGACTGTGTATGTGTGTGCATGAGTGGGTGTGTGTGTGTGCGTGCGTGCGTGCATGAATGTGTGTGCATGCGTGCATGTGTGTGTGTGCGTGCGTGCATGAGTGTGTGTGCGTGCGTGCGTGCGAGTGTGCGTGCATGAGTGTGTGTGCATGAGTGCGTGCGAGTGTGCGTGCATGAGTGTGTGTGCATGAGTGCGTGCAAGTGTGCGTGCATGAGTGTGTGTGCATGAGTGCGTGCAAGTGTGCGTGCATGAGTGTGTGTGCATGAGTATGTGCAAGTGTGCGTGCGTGTGTGTGCGTGCGAGTGTGCGTGTGTGCATGAGTGTGCGTGCATGTGTGTGTGCATGAGTGCGTGCGAGTGTGCGTGTGTGTGTGCGTGCGTGCATGAGTGTGCGCGAGTGTGCGTGCGTGTGTGTGCGTGCGTGCGAGTGTGCGTGTGTGCATGAGTGTGCGTGCATGAGTGTGTGTGCATGAGTGCGTGCGAGTGTGTGTGCGTGCGTGCATGAGTGTGCGTGCGTTCATGAGTGTGTGTGCATGAGTGCGTGCGAGTGTGCGTGCATCAGTGTGTGTGCATGAGTGCGTGCGAGTGTGTGTGTGTGTGTGTGTGTGTGGTGTACCTTCTCTGTAAGCCTTCGGGATGTGGGAGTTGTGTAGTGCGTGTGGATCCGTTCACACTGACCACATACAGGGTCACTTCAGGATTCACCTGTCCAGCCTGTGCCACACACAGGGAAAGGAAGTGAGATCCAGTGTTTACGGTCCCAGCCCTAACTAACCCAACTCAACACAGAGGCGCTGGACCAGTGAGCTGATGTTGAGAAGGGATCTGTACACTGGAGACTAAGAACAAACAGAGGCCGGTTAAAACCAGTGCAGCTCCAGATCCAGAGAGTCAGTTCATCACGAGCTGCTAACCTTTCCTAAGATACACCTTCAGGTTGAGGCAGACGGGTGGCCGGCTTACCTTCGGGTATGGATACTGTTGTCCGCGCGGGTAAAGCATCCCAGTGAAACGCGGCAGCTGCTCTCTGGGCACCAGAGTGTCATTGATGGTGAGAAACGCCAGATGGGAGCCTGATGGAGACCACCAGTGAGCAACTGAAGAATGTAAGACCTCCTCTAATAGCCAATGAGAGACACAGCAAACGTTGCGGTCAGATTTAATAGCAGTGATAATAGCAGTGGCATGGCTTGTGCTGTGGTGTGTTACCCTCATAAAGCCAGTCCGTCATGCCATTAAATATGAGGCCCTCTCGCCCCGATGACGTCAGTCTTAGAGAACTGCTCTTCACTTCGGGCTGATAGTAGATATTATTCTCAAATATGTATACCTGAGACAGAGAGAGAACAAGATGAGAGGACGCCACACTCATGGAAGAGAAAGAAAGAGAGCTTGGGTCACTAAAGAGGTCCTATTATGCCCCGTTTTCAAAGTCTTGATTTTGTTTTTTCATGCTTGAATGTTCAAAAAACACATTATTTCCTCATATTCTCCATTGTTGCGGCTCCTCTCTTCCCAGTCTGTCAGTAACACTCGGTTTAGTTACTGTCTCTATGAAGCCCCCACCTTCTGAAAAGCACACTGTGCTCTGATTGGTCGGTTGGATGAGTGTGTTGTGATTGGTCAAGTGCTTCGAGCGTGTTTGAGAAATTCACTGCCATTTTAAAAAGAAAGGAGTTCTTTAAAGTCACCTTGAAACATAAGTTGTGATTGCTCTTTTTCCACCTATTGTGATGTATATCTGAGTGAAACGGCTTCTGAAATTAGACAGGGCGGGGCTTGATTTCGTCCTTAGGGAATTGATTGGATCGATGGAAGTTGGGCGTTGCTAACAAAATGGAGGAAACGAGTCCTCGCGTCTCACGTCATAGCACATGACAGGAAGAGAAGCAAAGCCGTTTCGAGGTGGGAGGAAAGGTTAACGTTTTTGATTAAAGATTATGACGCATTAATTTTTTTTAAATAATGAAGTGCACAGATAAATCATTTATAATAAACATTACAATATTACATAAAAAATAAGTATGGTAAATGTTTTATTTCATGGCGACTTTAAGAAATGAATACATTGTTTCACTTAAAAAAAAAACTATTTTCACACAAAATCGTTAATATTTCTGAACTGATGCACTATGTAACTTTTCCGTCCGCTAGAGGTCGCCTGTTCAAAACAAAGGCGTAGTTTTATGACGGCAGGTTTGAGCGCAGAATCGCGGATATGATGTCATCGACAGGCCACGCCCTCACACGTCCCGGTTCCTCAGTTAAAATAGCAATTTCTCACGATTTACAAATAGTTGGAAACATTTGGGATATTGTAAGTACTCGACTGAATAAAATATATAACACTGGCCTAGTGGTTTTTGGATATCTGACTGAAAATGTTTTACATAGTGCAGCTTTAAAGGGTTAGTTCACCCAAAAATTATCATTAATGACTTCCCCTCATGTCGTTGGACACCCGTCAGACCTCCGTTCATCTTCAGACACAAATGAAGATATTTTAGTGTAAATCTGATGGCTCTGAAAGGCCTCCATTGGCTCAATGCACTTTACACTCTCAAGACCCTTAAAAGGCACTAAAGACGTCGTTACAAAGTCCATCTCACTACAGTGGTTCTACAATAACTTTATGAATCGATGAGAATAGTTTTTGTGCGCAAAAAAACCCCTAAATAACGACTTAAATATATATATATTTTTTATATATAATTTTTTTTATTCAAGAACCATACAAATATACAAAAACCTTAAGGAAAACATTAGAGTTAAGACATAAAATACATTTGTATTGTATTGTGTGTAGAGGGAGTGGCCTCGTAGGGCAGCGAAGCAAGTGCATTCTGGGAGTTGTTGTCTTTCATCCACATGAGACAAAAATACATTTTCTGTCTTTTCTCAGTCTAGAAGGCACCAAATTCAAAAATAATTTCACATTTCTACTGCATAAATGACCCAGTTTAAATACAAAGCTTAATGCTAAATCACTGAAGTTACCCTTTAATGACAGAATTTTCATTTTTGGGTGAACTAACCCTTTAATGTGTTAAAATTGCAATTTGAGTTTATTTTCAATGTACAAGTCATCGTCTTGACTAGGCTGCACAATATAAACACTAAAATGTTCACTGTAAACTTTTGTTCATAAGTGGTTTTGTTTCACCTACCTCTTAAACAACCCCTCCTAATCAAACCACCACAGTGACTACTAGCTGGCCTCCGTTACACTAGCATATGACCAATGAACCAGATATTAATATTATACCTGACTAGATGAATAGTTAAAGTTTTATGAAACCCAAATGGCATAGGGCAGTAATTTTCAAAGCATTACACTCTAAAAAAAAAAAGGTTCTATATTGCACCAAAAATGGTTCTTGGCTCGTAATCATAGGGGAACCTTTTTTAGTGCTATATAGCACCAATTTTGGTGCTTCAGTGGTTCTTCAGCGGTTCTTCAGAGGTTCTTCAGCGGTTCTTCAGAGGTTCTTCGCCGGTTCTTTGACTAAGGTGCTATATAGCACCTCTGAAGAACCGCTGAAGAACCACTGAAGCACCAAAATTGGTGCTATATAGCACTAAAAAAGGTTCCCCTATTACGAGCCTTTTTTTTTTTTAGAGTGTATGTGTTTCAAGCCTTTCAATTTCCATGTGCACATGTTTGTCCAGCAGATGTCCTCAATGCAGTGCTTTACATGGAGTTTGGCTCAGTCGATTTCAAAGATTCAGACTTTTTCCCCCCATTACTCTTCACTCCAGCACCTCAGAAACGAACGGTTGACTCCCAGCTTTAGTTTTCATTTCTGACTGCAATTTAACTGAAGCACTGACAGTGACTTCAATGGCTGATGTAAATACATATTCCAGTGGCACTTTACTCTTGTTTCTTAGAAGAGAGAGGCTACTTTTGACATATTTTCAATTTTTTATATCTCTTCTATACATATCAAATTTTCATGTGTTCTTGATACACTGCACTATATATGGCTTTTCTGGCTCTTTCAGTTTCACATCAGCGTATGAATTTAGTGTGTTTGGTGCTGGTCTAGTCAGTAGACCAACATGGCTAACCCTAACCAGCATGGTTTTCCTGATGAAGCTGCTTGACCGTGAGTTTCTTGATGGTTAAGCTTTAGATGGTAAGCCTGGTAGGCGACCAGCACTTTTTAACAGGGTTGAAGTGTAACACAGACACACATAAGCTTGAATAATGGTTTTCCTGCTGTTTTTATTCCAGTTACTGATTACCTAGAGAAGTCGTGAATCACACCGCTAGGATAAATGAGCCATTGAATACTTTCTTTACAATACCTGAAGACTTGTAAAGGGCGCATCCCAATCAGCTCATAATTAGGCGTTTAACCCTATTATAATTGTTAGGATCAGCATTCTCCCCTTAAAAAAGTGATCAGGCAGCAGTGTTAATTTTGACAGCATATTTTGATTTAGTTTTAGTCATAGTCTTTTGACTAAAATGCCATTTAGTTTTAGTCATATTTTAGTCACCTGATTTGTTTTTAGTTTTAGTCTAGTTTTAGTCGACTAAATATCATAAGATTTTAATTCTCTCTAAGTCTCCTAAAATCTAATGAGTTTAGTTAAATTGTAATACATTAAGCATTTAAGCATTACATAACCAACTGTCACTTGAACTGACATTTTGACATAATTTTGTTTTTGACATTAAAAATACGCGAAAGAGCTCAATTCACTTTTTTTGTCTGTTTTTTAAAAACAGCTATATAGTTTTTATAACTTTGTATTTCTGTTTTAGTTAGTATATCATGTTAAGCTAAAGCGTCAAATAAGTTTATTTTTTTATTTTTTTTTATTTCAGTTAACATTTATTTAATTTCAAGTAAAAAAATTTTTTTTAATGGTTTTAGTTAACTATTATAAGCCTGATACTTTATTGAATGTGTGTCAAATACTGGTCTTTCCTCCTGACTATGAATTAAATGGGAATTAAATTAAATACAGTTATTGTTTAAGCAAAAACGAATATATAATGCGTGACTTTTAATTATAATCCAGCTGGAAATACACAGAGACTCTTATTTTGAAATCTCGCCTTACTATTGCAGTTGCAGAAGCTCATTCAAGTTCAGATGAGGAGATAAAATGCATTGCATTGTTACAACCGTCTAAAACATATTACTCTATAAACATCGTAAAGTAAACATTGTCATTATTCATCAGCATTAGTTCATAAACAAATGCCTGTCATAAATGTGTGTTATTGATTGATTGAGCCGCTCTGGAGCTGGATTGGGGATGAGCCGTGTTTTCCAGCGGTTAGATCAGTTCAGATCAAATGTGCGCATCTGTTACACAGGACATCAGTTCTGACTGGATCTCTTCCCTAATCGACCCTCCGTAACATTATCGTCTCGTTTTTATTTGTTGACGAAAATGACAGTTGATTTTCGTCATAGTTTTTGTCATCCAACACTAGTTTTTATTTAGTTATCGTCTCGTTTTCGTCAGTGGAAAAAGGTTGTTGACGAAAATTATGACGAAGATTATTCGTCAACGAAATTAACACTGTCAGGCAGACCAAACCGTAAGTCGTAGAGACTTGAAACTTTGAGGGATGGTAGTACCCGACCCGTCTACAACCTCACCAAGGCTCGCCCCAATTGGCCTGACGGTGGCGCTACAGCGATCAAAATACGAAATCACCCTAAACCGTAAATCGAGACACTCAAGACGAACACATCTCGGATTTAAGCAAAATTTCCGGATATTTTGAAGAACCTAATTTTGCAAACTAGTCCAAGGTTTTTCCCCATCGGAACCAAACCAGTGCAGAAAGATTCTGTGTCGAAATTTCGATTCACATCTGCGGTGGGACCCAAAACATTCAGTGGGCGTTGCCACTTTTACTAAAAAGGCCATCACTCTTGAACGGAATAAGATAATTTCATCAAACTTGGTACAACTATGTATGTGCTCAGTGTGTGGTTGCATGAAAAGGGACGCTGCGACTGGCCACTTGGCACTATAAAATAAAAAAACACAGCTATAGCTAACAGTCAGTCTCATTGACTTGAAAACTTTGTCCAAGGTGTCGTGATTTATCTCCGAGGACATTCACGTTTCTCTAAAAAACGGCCGATACAAGGTCTATCAGATCCATCAGTCTAAGGTTAACGGAGGCCGATTGGAACGACACTCACTGGGTCTCTGTGTTTGCAGCCCTAGAGGCCTGTGAGAAATTCAAAGTAAATATTTTTCTTTCTTTTTTTGGGTGCGTAAATTATTGTATAGTACGCGATTTTTCACACATGCACACAATATTCATACCATATGATATAACTCTTCATTCTGAGCACTGCTGTCAATGAAACCATTCGGTAAAGAGTGGAGATTATTTGAAAAACCTACTTTTGCAAACTAGTCCTAGTTTTTACACTCAAACCACTGCAGCACAATTCTCTGGACTCTCTAGGTCACTAATACATTTTTTTTTTTTAAATGTTGAACCTTGGCATTTCGGTAAACATAACACAGTCATTTAAAAATGGGTGTGGCAAAATATACCTAAAAGTCTATAAAACCTAAACGGAAACTCAAAACTTCACGAGCATTATGAGACATATGATTCTAAACAAGCATGCCTACTTTTGTGGAGATCGGACCATAGGTGGCGCTATAACTGTTAAAAATCTTCCATAGTAAATTGCCTGTATTGGCTGTAAATGGTCTTTTCTATCTCTGATCTAGGTTGTTATAGGCTTGCTAAATAAACTTAAGTGAGTGTGCTGTTATACTCTGTCTTTACAAGGCTAAATGAAACATAATACCTTTTGTACATGTGCTTAAAGCACTTCAACCCCTGATAACTGACTAACAGAGACTTTATAAAAAGATGGTGCACTCATATGGGAGAAAGTGCAATGCAAAATATGATGGAATATGTCCCGCCTTCTAAATAAAAGAGCTAAAAGAGACAAAATATCTCTAATGTGACTTCAGGTGGTGTGATGTTGAGCGTGTGTTTTACTCACCAGCTGTTGGCCGTGATTCCCCCATGATGCAAACTGTAGAGCACAATCTGAGACCTCTGGAGGATTCAGTTCATGCACTTCCCTGCACACACACACACACACACACACACACACACACATACAAACATTCACACAAATAACAGTTCTCTTACGGCATGCACATTACGTGTCTGTGTAGTCAAATCAGCTTTATTTTTGTAGCGCTGTATACAATAGAAATGTATAATACCGTGTTTGTAAGTTGTAGATCAAGTAAGATGCCAGGTAGGAGTATCGATACACCTGAAAACAACACAAGACAACAACATTTATGTCTATACAACACTGAACACACTGCAAAAAAGTATTTTCTTTCTTACAGGAAAACAGGACAAAAATACTAAACATTCTCACATGAAGATACGTTTACTTGAAAAGCTAAATTCTTAAGATTTTAAGTCTTGTTTTCTGAAAAATTTGTCAAGTTTATGCTTTAAACAAGAACAGGTATAATGCATTCTATCTTTTCATTAATATGAAGCTAAAATGCATTATAATATTTGCAGATTCCTACGACTGAAATTGGTTGTTTGTCATGTGTTTTACTTTCTAAAGGTGTAACAATTAATATATAAGTATTATTATGTATTATAACTGCGATTCATGAGATCATACAAGGCATAATTAATGCATTAAAATAGTAAAATGTTAGCAAAGTATGTGCAAATGGGTCCAGAAAAATAATCTTGTTTTCCCTTTGAATTAAGTTGATTTTTCTGACACCACTGGCAGATATTTTTACTTGTTTGAAGCAAAAACTCACTTAATTTTGATCAATTATTTCAGTAAACAAGAGTTAATATCTTCAGTCATTTTGCTGCTTCAGTAAATGTGTCTTGGTTTAAGAATGTTTAGATGTTTGTACTAGAAAACAACAGAAATACTGAGGAAAAGTTAGTTTTGCTTGATTTGACCTGTTGTTTTATATATATTTGCTCTTTTATAAACAAAATCTCCCGAGAATAATTGTGACCTCTGACCTTTCTGACATCATACGCCAGTAACACGTAGTTGAGGTCGGGTGACACGGCAAACTTGGAGGCCTTGAACTCTGCCTGTGTGAAAAAAGTCTCGTTAGAACCAAGCGGCTCCTCCCGCAGTTTCTCTTGAAGCCGATACGGAAGTGACTTAAACTGCAGTTCATGGACTGGCCACTAGAGACAGACTCCAGAAGGAGCAGAATCTCATTGAGCTGATGTTAAAATGCCCAACTTTACAGCAGAAGAACACATGTTTACAATCTGGGACACATTGTGCTTTTGGTCTATACGGCTAATTTTGCTCTTCATGACGACTGTGAGGAGGGTGGATTATTTTATAACTCATTCGTTTACATTATATAAAGCCTTAAAGTTCTGCATAATTAAGGGCGTGGCCACTTTGAGTGACAGGTGGATAGCCATTTATCTGCTGTCTGTTAGTCATCACATCAGCTCAGCTCCGCCCACGTCCCGCCTCTTTGCCCATTTTCCGTTATCCGGGAGTGAAACGCTGACAAGATGGCGACGGCCAGCTCGACCCGACTTTACGCTTCAAAACTGCTCTTCAGAATCATATGGGTCTATTGTTGGAACTGATTATTGAATTATTCAGTACAGTGATGCTGCTGGCAACCAATCAAATGTTAGAAGGTTATCCTTCGACAGTCAACATTATGATGCTGTAGTGTGAGTTTAACATTATAATTGTTAAAAATATTCATACTGAGAATAGGAACTGAAAACCACTGACCATTGACCAACACACACCTGCTCTAAAGTCAATAGTGCAGTATTTATTGTGTTATATAAAGAGTGTGTTCGTAATATGAGCCTATAGGCGGTGCACAACGCACACACAGGGACGTGCAGCACACACACACACACACACACACACACACACACAAATAAAATGATTCCTCTCTGGAGAAGCGTTCAGTCTCGCATGTAAATAGTGAATCCGTCATGGTGCGAGCACAACTGGCTTTTAAAGGGAAAGGGAGATGAGACTCTGATTGGTTTATTGCACGTTACGCCCAAAACACACCCATGACACATTAAGAGACGAAGGACGACCCTTTTAGACCATGCGCCGGGCATGCCGACCGTTTTTTCTGTCGTTAAGTGGATTCGGACTCGCCCTAAGAGCACCTGCGCCATGTGCTTTAGACCATGTGATGGTTAAAATAGGGCCCAATTACACTATGAATCTTCACAGTCTTCTGACATTTGTTATGCCATCCTCTTTAAACATTACAATGCTCATGATTCTGAGGATGGATGCTTGTTTCTCTGGCGTAGGCCTACTTTTGTTACTGTATGGAGTTTTCTCATTTGAAGTATTTGTTTCCATTGTATAACACTACTCACAAAAGTGCTGTTTTTCATTAAAACCTCCGTCTGATTGGTCTCCATGTTCAGCATCTTCAGATCTCCGTCTCTGTCCCTGTAGACGAGCTGATGAGCTGAAGAAGAAACACATTCACACACACACACACACACAGCACATACTGTGAACAGCAGCGTGACATTCTTCTTAAGGGCTTTTTTCACACATTCATCTTTTTAATGTTGCTGTTTGAGCATGGAAAAGCTCTGCTAAGTCCCTGAAACGCCTCCATTGAGGTCTTGAGTTTTCTTCCGGGAACCAACACGTCACTATATTCCTCATTTAAATAATGAATATGCAGAATAAAGGGGCGGGGCCTGATTGGGTTAGTTAGTAGTGTGTTGAAACTGGCCGTTATGGTAAGGAGCGGGGCATTTCCCAAACACCAATCACAACACACTGCTCCAGCTGACCAATCAGAGCACTTTTCAGAAGGCGGAGCTTCATAGAGACAGGAACTAAACAGAGCGTTACTGACAGACTGGGAAGAGAGGAGCCGCAACAATGGAGAATATGAGGAAAAATCAACATTCAAGCAGGAAAACCTGCTCTAGTAGAGCCCAAAAACAACATCAAGGACATAATAGGTCCTCTTTAACCCTCTGGGGTTCTTCATTTATGGGTCACACTCAGGACCTTCGGGTCAAAAATGTTAAAATTAAGATAAAAAAGATCAATGAAATATATTTTTGTTCAATAATATTTTTTCTTTTCTTTTTTGGTGTTTTGAGATAATTTTATGATTTATAATTAATATTTATGCAATAATTATGACCCATTTTTTCCCATTGAATATAAAAAAAAATTATATATATATATATTTTTTTTTTTATTAAAGCTGCATTTAAATTTAGAGTCAAGCCTAGGCCTCATGAAAGCAATTTTTTAAATGAGATCGGTGCCATCCGGTGGACACATTGAGCATTTTTATCACGCAATAGCACATTTTTACCACTATAGTGGATCTTGCGTTTTTATTAAAAAAAAATGTAAAAAAATCGTAGCTTCATCGCAATCGTTTGAAACTTGGTGACTTTATTGGTACTTGGTATATGAACACCCAAAAAAATGATCGGTAATTTTTGACCCGAAGAACCCCGGAGGGTTAAAGAGTCTACATATGTGTTTACAGACTTGTGTGTCTATTTGACAAGTTTTACTAATGTACTGAGATTGAGATGGAGGTTGTGAATGTGAATGTGATCTTCCTCACCAGAAACCCACTGAGCTTGGAGATCGTGATCCTGCAGCTCACTGGACAAGAGGTCATCCAGGGTCAGACGGGATCCCAGACTGTGGTGAGTATCACCTGAGACCATTAACACACACACACACACACACACACACACACACACACACACACACACACACACACACACACACACACACACACACACACACACACACACACACACACACACACACACACACACACACACACACACACACACACACACACACACACACACACACACACACACACACACACATGCATGAGCATGTTCAGGATAGTGGAGTGTGTAAGTTAGAAATGCCACATGAGGTCTTGATCTGGCCTGTGCAATTTAAAGACCGATTCGTCTAAATGTCACTGACTCGCCTTTGCTTTTTCAACATTATTAGTTAGACCGCACATTCTCCTCCTATGGAAACAAAATCTCCTCCATCTTTTTATGACCGGCTGAGAGATGTAATGAACTTCACTGACTTGGAAAAAATAAGGTATACGATAAAGGGCAACACTGATGCATTTTTTATGAGATCTGGGGTGCATTCATTATCTTGAGTGGGATTCATTTTTTTCACTAATCTCCTGTACCTTTATCCTGTTATTATTCTTAAAGTTCAATAAACTGAATCAGACCTGAATCTGAACTCACTCCCTCTCTTAATAATTCCCTCCCTATCCAAATAACCTGTAACCAATTGTTTTATTTCACTCATGCTAAGTCCTTATTTAGATATGAAAAATATTAGTAAGGAATAACTGACTACTATAATTTACTTTTCTAATCTTTCATGGCCCGCACTGCAAAAAAAATGATGTTTTTCCTCAGTATTTCTGTCTTGTTTTCAAGTACAAACATCTAAACATTCATAAATCAAGACACATTTACTGGAGAAGCAAAATGACTGAAGATATTAAGTCTTGTTTACTGAATTATTCATCAAAATTAAGTGAATTATTGCTGAAAACAAGAAAAAGTATCTGCCAGTGGTGTCAGAAAAGTAATCCTGTTTTTCCTGTGAATTAAGTTTATTTTTTTGAGCCATTGGCATATATTTGTGCTTGTTTTCAGCAAAAAACTCACCTTATTTTGACTAATTTTTCAGAAAGACTTAAAGGGTTAGTTCACCCAAAAATGAAATTTAGCCCATGATTTCCTCTCCCTCAAGTCATCCTTTAGCGTTATATGACATTCTTCTGTCAGACGAACACAATCAGAGTTATATTAAAAATGTCCTGACTCTTCAAAGCTTTATAATGACAGTGAATGGTTGTCATTTTTGAAGTCCATAAAAGTGCATCTGTCCATCATAAAAGTTACTCTTTTAACGCAAGTTGACTCGTGCACCGCTGACGGCTGGAAGCTAGTTATTTTAGTCTATAAAGTTTTAAATATGGATATTTTTCTTACACAAACGCGCCACTTCACTTCAGAGAGCCTTTATTAACGCCCTGGAGCCGTGTGGAGCACTTTTATGATGGATAGATGCACTTTTATGATTGATGGATGCACTTTTATGATGGATTGATGCACTTTTATGATGGATAGAT
This sequence comes from Gobio gobio, assembly GCF_949357685.1. Lineage (NCBI taxonomy): Eukaryota > Metazoa > Chordata > Actinopteri > Cypriniformes > Gobionidae > Gobio > Gobio gobio. Next base: position 54,518,614 of record NC_137103.1, on the reverse strand, counting down.
GCACTTTTATGATGGATAGATGCACTTTTATGATGGACGGATGCACTTTTATGATAGATAGATGCACTTTTATGATGATTGATGCACTTTTATGATGGAAAGATGCACTTTTATGATTGATGGATGCACTTTTATGATAGATAGATAGATGCACTTTTATGATGGATTGATGCACTTTTATGATGATAGATGCACTTTTATGATGGATAGATGCACATTTATGATGGATAGATGCACATTTATGATGGATAGATGCACTTTTATGATGGATGGATGCACTTTTATGATGGATAGATGCACTTTTATGATGGATGGATGCACTTTTATGATGGATAGATGCACTTTTATGATGGATGGATGCACTTTTATGATAGATAGATGCACTTTTATGATGGATTGATGCACTTTTATGATGGATGGATGCACTTTTATGATAGATAGATGCACTTTTATGATGGATGGATGCACTTTTATGATGGACAGATGCACTTTTATGATGGATAGATGCACTTTTATGATGGATGGATGCACTTTTATGATGGACAGATGCACTTTTATGATGGATAGATGCACTTTTATGATGGATGGATGCACTTTTATGATAGATAGATGCACTTTTATGATGGATTGATGCACTTTTATGATGGATAGATGCACTTTTATGATGGAAAGATGCACTTTTATGATGGATTGATGCACTTATGATGATAGATGCACTTTTATGATGGATAGATGCACATTTATGATGGATAGATGCACTTTTATGATGGATGGATGCACTTTTATGATGGATAGATGCACTTTTATGATGGATGGATGCACTTTTATGATGGACAGATGCACTTTTATGATGGATAGATGCACTTTTATGATGGATAGATGCACTTTTATGATGGACAGATGCACTTTTATGATGGATAGATGCACTTTTATGATGGATAGATGCACTTTTATGATGGACAGATGCACTTTTATGATGGATAGATGCACTTTTATGATGGATAGATGCACTTTTATGATGGATAGATGCACTTTTATGATGGACAGATGCACTTTTATGATGGATAGATGCACTTTTATGATGGATAGATGCACTTTTATGATGGACAGATGCACTTTTATGATGGATAGATGCACTTTTATGATGGATGGATGCACTTTTATGATGGACAGATGCACTTTTATGATGGATAGATGCACTTTTATGATGGATGGATGCACTTTTATGATAGATAGATGCACTTTTATGATGGATTGATGCACTTTTATGATGGATAGATGCACTTTTATGATGGAAAGATGCACTTTTATGATGGATTGATGCACTTATGATGATAGATGCACTTTTATGATGGATAGATGCACTTTTATGATGGATAGATGCACTTTTATGATGGATGGATGCACTTTTATGATGGACAGATGCACTTTTATGATGGATAGATGCACTTTTATGATGGATGGATGCACTTTTATGATGGATGGATGCACTTTTATGATGGATAGATGCACTTTTATGATTGATGGATAGATGCACTTTTATGATGGATAGATGCACATTTATGATGGATAGATGCACTTTTATGATGATAGATGCACTTTTATGATGATAGATGCACTTTTATGATGATAGATGCACTTTTATGATGGACAGATGCACTTTTATGATGGATAGATGCACATTTATGATGGATAGATGCACTTTTATGATGGATGGATGCACTTTTATGATGGATGGATGGATGGATGCACTTTTATGATGGATGGATGCACTTTTATGATGGATGGAGGCACTTTTATGATGGATGGATGCACTTTTATGATGGATGGAGGCACTTTTATGATGGATGGATGCACTTTTATGATGGATGGAGGCACTTTTATGATTGATGGATGCACTTTATGATGGACAGATGCACTTTTATGATTGATGGATGGATGGATGCACTTTTATGATGGATGGATGCACATTTATGATGGATGGAGGCACTTTTATGATGGATAGAGGCACTTTTATGATGGATGGATGCACTTTTATGTGGACGGATGCACTTTTATGATGGATAGATGCACTTTTATGATGGATGGATGCACATTTATGATTGATGGATGCACTTTTATGATGGACGGATGCACTTTTATGATGATGGATGCACATTTATGATGGATGGATGCACTTTTATGATAGATGGATGCACTTTTATGATGGACGGATGCACTTTTATGATGGATAGATGCACTTTTATGATAGATGGATGCACTTTTATGATGGACGGATGCACTTTTATGATGGAAAGATGCACTTTTATGATGGATAGATGCACTTTTATGATGGATAGATGCACTTTTATGATGGACAGATGCACTTTTATGATGGATAGATGCACTTTTATGATGGATAGATGCACTTTTATGATGGACAGATGCACTTTTATGATGGAAAGATGCACTTTTATGATGGATAGATGCACTTTTATGATGGATAGATGCACTTTTATGATGGACAGATGCACTTTTATGATGGATAGATGCACTTTTATGATGGACAGATGCACTTTTATGATGGATAGATGCACTTTTAAACTTCAAAAACAATACAACCATTCACTGCCATTATAAAGTTTTGAAAAACAGGACATTTTAAATATAACTCTGATTGTGTTTGTCTGAAAGAAGAATGTCATACACACCTAGAATGCCTTGAGGGGAGAGTAAATCATGGGCTAATTTTCATTTTTGGGTGAACTAACCCTTTAATATGTAAGACATTTTGCTTCTCCAGTAAATGTATCTTGATTAAAGAATGTTTAAATATTTTTACTGGAAAAATACTGAGGATGAAAATCAATTACAGTTACGTCAAGACGTGTCAGGTTTTTGTCCTAAAAATGCTTTTGTGTGTATTTCTTAATTTCTTAAAACTTAAAAAAAGAAATAGTTTGTCACTATTTTACACATTGTTTAGCTTTGTCCGTGTCTTTGTGGGTTTTGGTTCTTTTTTATTTTTCATAAATAAATTTACGTTGCTTCTCAAGTAAAGATATCTTGGTTTAGGAATTTTTAGATATTTGTACTGGAAAACAAGACAAAAAATTCACTTTTACAGTGCAGAGTCAATTTGTCAGACATTTGTCAGGTTTTTGTCCTAAAATGCTGTTGTCTGTAAGACTAATATCTTAATCTCTTAATTATTTTACATATTTGTTTTGCTTGGTCAGTGTCTTTGAGGGTTTTTGGCTCTTTTGCTGTTATAGTCTGTAAGAAACCATAAAATACCGGAAATAATTTGGCGAAGTGATACATGGAAGTGTAATGCGGTCAAAACCTGCCTGGAACTACTTTCAGAACTACTTTCAGAATCAAGCATTCAGCCGTGTGATATAACAATTAATACTTTTTTCTTTATTTACAAACCTCAAAAGTGAGGTTAAGCATGAAAAACCAGACATTTGCCAATGAATGTGGAAACACACAGACCTTTAGACAGCAGAAAGATGGACAGACCGATCAACGACAGCACAAACGCAATGACCAGAAGTGAGATTCCCACACCCTTCCAGTTCATTTCAGAGGAAATGCTTCCCACATCCTACAGAGAGACAAGAGGAGACATATTTCAACCGTATTAATCCATTTGATGACTGTAGATGACACATTCATCTTTAATCAGAACGTGTAGGTGCCCATATAGACTGTTTCTGAGTCACTGACTCTGTTTACTTGCACAAGGAAATTCTAATATTAAAATTAAGGCCTTAAAAAGCTCTTAAAGGTGCAGTGTGTACATTTTAGCGGCATCTAGTGGTGAGGTTGTGAATTGCAACTGCCCACCCCTCTCTTTTGAAGCACATAGAGAAGCTACGGTGGCCGACACAGGACAAAGATGTCGTCGTCTGAAAGAGCAGAGAGTGACTAGCGCTCTGTAGAGAAGTTTGTCTGTTTAGGGCTACCGTAGAAACATGACGGCACAAAATGACGCCTTGTGTAGATAGTGTGTGTAGATAGAAACGGCTCCATCTAAGGTAATAAAAACAAAACGGCTCATTATGTAAGGTCTTTATACTCCACTGAAAACATAGTTATGTATATTATATTGCATTTCTGTCAATAGATCCTCATATCCTGTTGTTCCCAGTTTTGTCAATATAGTGTACATAACATTAGTGGTCTGAAGGAGAGGAGATATTTGTCTTTAATGACTCCTTTTTATTTTCATGATGCACTTTGGTCATTTTGTTAAATATAGTTTAATGTGCTCACATTTACTGACCCAAATATACAGCATTATTTACTTCGAAACTGTGATAACCAGTCCCTCCAGAAAAACGCGATTATGCGATCGCATGATTTAATGCCAAAGTCTGCATATTTAGGCGGGGGCCGCATTTTTTCAAATACGCCGCACTTTCGCCGCATAAATTGCCTATTTCCGCGTGCAAAATATGTGGGGCTAGCTGCATGATTTCATAATCCCCGCATTTTCATTGCGAAAAAAGTCATATATATTAGCAGAAAGTTGAAAAATGTTTCTTTACTTCACACAAGAGCCGCCATTTCCCCCTATTGCCATGGGAACGTTTTGAAGTGACGTAATTACCCGACGTGAACGTCATCGAAAAGCTGAAAACCCTGTGGTGAAACCATAGATATCGGTGAAACCATGATGAAGCTCACACATTCCCATCTGCCAACAAAAATAACAGCAAAAGACCAAAGCAAAGCAGTTTCCCGGTGTGTTGAACGATTTCAAAACACCGCATCATGAAGCTTCGAAGCGTGAGTCGATTCAGTGGTTTGGAGCGTTATGAATCAGTGAGTCGATTCAGTGGTTTGGAGCGTTATGAATCAGTGAGTCGATTCAGCGGTTTGAAGCGTTATGAATCAGTGAGTCGATTCAGCGGTTCGGAGCGTTATAAATCAGTGAGTCGATTCAGCGGTTTGGAGCGTTATAAATCAGTGAGTCGATTCAGCAGTTTGGAGCGTTATGAATCAGTGAGTCGGTTCAGCGGTTTGGAGCGTTATGAATCAGTGAGTCGAATCAGCGGTTTGGAGCGTTATGAATCAGTGAGTCGAATCAGCGGTTTGGAGCGTTATGAATCAGTGAGTCGAATCAGCTGTTCGGAGCGTTATAAATCAGTGAGTCGATTCAGCGGTTCGGAGCGTTATAAATCAGTGAGTCGAATCAGCGGTTTGAAGCGTTATAAATCAGTGAGTCGATTCAGCGGTTCGGAGGGTTATAAATCAGTGAGTCGATTCAGCGGTTTGAAGCGTTATGAATCAGTGAGTCTATTCAGCGGTTTGGAGCGTTATGAATCAGTGAGTCGAATCAGCGGTTTGGAGCGTTATGAATCAGTGAGTCGATTCAGCGGTTTGGAGTGTTATGAATCAGTGAGTCGATTCAGCGGTTTAGAGCATTATGAATCAGTGAGTCGATTCAGCGGTTTGGAGCGTTATGAATCAGTGAGTCGTTTCAACGGTTTGAAGCGTTATAAATCAGTGAGTCGTTTCAGCGGTTTGGAGCGTTATGAATCAGTGAGTCGTTTCAGCGGTTTGAAGCCTTATAAATCAGTGAGTCGATTCAGCGGTTTGGAGCGTTATGAATCAGTGAGTCGTTTCAGCAGTTTGAAGCGTTATGAATCAGTGAGTCGATTCAGCGGTTTGGATCGCCAAAGTTACACATTTCAGGAGTTTGACATGTGATCCGAATCATGAATCGACTCTCTGATTCATAACGCTTCGAAGCTTCATAATGCCGTGTTTTGAAAATGAAGTCGTTATTTAGGTTTTTTTGCGCACAAAAACTATTCTTGTCGCTTCATAAAGTTATTGTAGAACTGCTGTAGTGAGATGGACTTTGTAACGTCTTTAGTGCCTTTAATGGGTCTACAGGAAGTTATTTATTAATTTAAGTTGTAGCATATTCCTTTTGTAAAGCTACAGAACTTGTTTGACTCAATGTTTTGTCAATTTGATCCATGTGTTTATTAAGGTCTTCAATAAAATAAGATGAGAACTTAAATATTCCCAGGACTTTGTGATGTGGTGCTTTTTTTTCTGTTTTTCCATCAAACCGCAGTTTTTGCAAGTTCCTGCAATTTCATCGCATAAAATTGCAAAAATATCCCGCATTTTCCATTGCAATTTTTTAAGAAAATGTGCCGCATAATCAAGGATTTTTGCCTGCAACTATCACAAAAAAAGCTGCATTTTTCTGGAAGGACTGGATACATTTCACTTGAAAGCACTGCTGCTGGTGTGTGTGTGTGTTTAGTCTGAATCTAACTGACTTTGTTCTATTTTTAAGTGCATTCTGAACACTATTTATTTATGGAAATGCCAACCCTGTACAGCTCAGTTTAGTCTCTCTTGGATTCTGTCAGAACGAGTCAAACTTTGAATTAATGCGTCTGATAAACTAACACATATTTCATTTTATCTGGATGCAGACATACTCATAAACCAAAGTCAAAATCATCTGTAGGATTTAGGGCATTAGGGCCACGTTAAGACATGCTGGGTATTATACCATCATTTGTTCTGTTATATAACTTCAAAACAAATAAAGCCACCTATTCACTAAACGTCATTTTGGCCAGACAAGTAAAATTCAGTGTTATGCCTTTGAGTAGGAATACAGTATGTACAGTAGTGGCCAAAAGTGATGTCCGGAATGTGTTATAGATTTTCTAAGCATATTGTGTAGTTGTGCTTGGAGTTGATTGTTTTATTAGTGATAATAATTGTATAATACATGACAAATGTGCCGACATCATTAATATCCAGACTGTCAAAGAAATGATGAACGCATGGAAAAACAGGAATATTAATAACTGATTATGTTGTAGTCATTGTATGCTTTTCCTGAGCTTTTTGTTTTTCTATGCATGTTTTGCATAGTAAAATAAAACCTGTATCTTTTTAAATAATTTTGGCAGATAAATACCTTAACCACCCTCTAACAAACACTGGATTAAAAACAACCAACAACCAACCAGTTTTAAAACCCAAGAGCTGTGTTAATATAGGACAGAACATATGTTGTGTTAATTTTACCCAGAAAATTGGGTTGTTTATTTAACCCAACATTATGGGTTGATTCGTTTTTACTACAACCCCTGGCAGAAATTATGGAATCACCACTCTTGGATGTTCGCTCAGCTTTTTTACTTTAAAGCAAAAAAACAAATCACAGACATGATAAAAAAATTTTTTGTTCAATAGCTTAACGTTCTGGCTTCACAAAACATACTTCAAAAAAAGTCACAGACACTTTATATATTAATGGCATGTTTTTTTCCAGATCAAGTAGAGGAAAAAAGTATGGAATCACTCAATGTTGAGGAAAAAAAATATGGAATCATCAACAACAAAAAGTTAGTACTTTGTTGCTCCTCCTCTGGATTTTATGACCGCCTGAATCCTTTGAGGCATGGACTTCACTAAAGAAAAGCAATATTCCCCATCAATCTGGTTCCAACTTTCTCGAATAGCAGTTGACAGATCCGTTTTGCAGGATGGAGCCTTATCATGGACCAGTTTTTTAAATTTCCACCATACATTTTCAATTAGATTATAGGGGTGTAACGGTACACAAAACTGACGGTTCGGTACGTACCTCGGTTTTGAAGTCACGGTTCGGTACAGGAGTTTTACAAAATTGCTTTTTATTAAACTGAAACTTCAGGTTTACTGAAAAAAAAGTGTCTATCCTTAAATGAATTAAATTATAACTAAAAGTTAATTGAAGAAATTGCTGTAAACTATATATGGCGCCTTACTTGCACATTAAAATTAAAGGTTAACAACAGAGCCCAAATTCAGTTGCGATTTATTTTTAGGTATAAAAATATATAATATTCAAGTTCACTCATAATAACATACATACAAAATATTCACATAAGGCAGTTTTTGCAATAACTTCTAAATCGAATTATAAAATAGTTTTTTCTCCAATTCGTTGTTGAAATATAATCATTTATACACAGTGTCATTTTCATGACAGGTTTATTTAAACATAAATGAAATAATCAAGATATCATTAACAGGTTAAGTAGAATATAATGAATATAACGGCTAATATAGTTAATATATTTAGTGAACGAGTTGATTTACTCTAGTGAATAAAAGTCTGTGGACACTGAATGACTGCCTGAGGTAAATGTGATGCTACATGACATTGTTTAGTTTACAAGCGTCTTATATTGAGGTCTTTCCGCCCTTGAAACACTGATTGAGCGATTACACCACATATGATACGTGACAGTAAGTTCTAGTGTATCCTCAACATACCTTCAGATGTTCATTCATGTTTATTCTTTATGAAGAGATGATCGATCGCCTTCACAGATGATCGAGCAGCCGCTTGAACTGTGATGTGATCAGTCACGCCACATTAAAGAGCATCAAAACGGCATTTATTTATCGTTTGAATTTCGTGATAAATGGACTGAATATGTTTGTGTGGGAACTTGGATTGAAGTGTGTTTTTCGCGCTTAAAACAAGCCGACTGTTAACTGTTAAAGATTGCATTCGGAAACCGATCGGTACACGCATGCACTGAACCGAAAGCCCTGTACCGAAACGGTTCGGTACGAATACGTGTACCGTTACACCCCTATTGGATTGAGATCCGGACTGTTTGCTGGCCATGCTATTGAGTTGATGTGCCTTTCCTGAAAAAAGCTTCAACACTCTTTGCTCTGTGACAAGATACATTGTCATCCTGAAGAAATGACTTCTCCACCAAAGCCATTTTTTATGGATGGAATGAGAAAAATGTCAATGTACACCTGTGCTTTGACCGTCGAGGTAATGATTGCCATCTCCCCTGGTCCTTTACCTGTCATGCAACCCCGTTTTAATAAAAGAGTTGAAATTTGGTTGTTTTCTTCAGGTAGTAATCTTTATGTTTCGTTAGAATGGCGCCAGACAAAAGTTCCAGCATCATCTCCTTGACCAATGCAGATTCACTTAAGATCACTTTCATCCTATCATCCATATCATTGCTTCTCCTTCGCCCACTGTAACCTTGTTTTCTTCTGTTTTGATGTTAGTGCTGGTTTTCGTTTGGCTTTTCTATAGGTGAATCCCATTTCATTCAGCCGGGTTCTGTCACAAACATTAACTCCTGTTTCCGCCCATTTGTTTTTCATGTTTTGTGGTGCATTTTCTCTTTTCAAGGCATATTGCTTTGAGTTTTCTATCCTGACGCTTCAATGTCTTCCTTGGTCTGCCTGTATGTTTACCTTTTATAACCTTCCCATTTATTTTATACTTGCACCCAAATTTTAGACACAGCTGACTGGGAGCAACAGACTTCTTTGGCCACACTCTGTGTTGAAATTCCTTGTTGAAGGGGTTTTATAAACCTTTGCATTGTTTCAACTTAGTGCTGGGCGGTATACCGGTTCATACCGAATACCGATATTTATTTTTTTTATGATATGAATTTTGATGATACCGCAATACCGGTATATGTCGTTTAAACAACGTTCGGAACGCGGCGCAGCGCGTCATTGTTTGAGAGGGGACGCTTTTCACTGTTGCAGTAAGAACAGTCAGAGCAGTTGAGATCGTATTACAGCACAGCCTATGGCTGTATCCTATACTCTCATTCACTATTCCCTACGTTATCACTTTATTTGAAGGAGTGAATGAAAACGTGCGTGAAGTCGGACAACCGTTGTGTGTACATCGGCTGTACACTCGTTATTGCGGTGCAATGGGGTAGAATGAGTGCACTCAATAACGTCCACTAGGGTTTCGGACACCACTACAAAGCGCTGTCCCCTCCAAACAATGCTATATTTGAAGTTATGGGAGCGATGTCGGATTCAGCCCTTGATTATTGTTGAGAATTCAAACTACACGCGGCGCGCGAGAGAGAGCGGTTTCGGCACGCAGCGCTGCGATGAGTTTAACAACGCTCACCACATGGGTCAAATAGCACTGATATAGACCGGAGCGAGCGCGTTTAAATTTTTTATGGACATATTTCATAAACTCTAGTGCTCTAGACATGAACCAGAAGCGTGTATGCACGCATATTTCATCACGTCTTATTAAAATGAAATGTATGCACTGATAACCTATGTCTGATCACGAACGCGCTGACACGATGGATTATTCAAAAGACAATGATGTAAGTTAATAAATAAACTGACAATTCAAAGAAGAATGGGCAAAAAACGAAATGCTTTATTATTTCTGTGTTAAACTGATGTGTGCCATTCGTTCAGAGAGTGCTCTTAAATGTATTGCTAATATCCGCGTTTCTCCTCGTTTTGGCAGTTTGTTGTTATATAGGATTAGATTTTTAAAATGCTTAAGGTGCCCTCAACTCAACTTTTAATATTCAGGTGTCTGTAAGTATGATTCTGAGCGTGTTGCATGTCTGTGTTTTATTGGCTGTTGTCTCTCCACAGCATCATTTTGTAAACCTGTAGACCTATTAACTCTAGTGTGGAATTTTTCTACAATATTCACTCGTCATGACAGTAAAACAGGGTATTCTAGTCAATCTCCTGCAGTATTTTTTTTGAAAAAAATGTGTAAAATGTAAATTAACACCCTGTAAACAGTAAAATGTGATTAACACCCTGTCAGGCATAGGGGAAAAAATACCGTCATATACCGTGAAACCGATATAATTTAGAAAAATACCGTGATATACATTTTTGGTCATACCGCCCAGCACTATTTCAACTGACAACTCTTTGGTTGGGGCCATGTTTCCTTTCAATTAGCCAAGTCCAACAGCTCCTTAAGGTGTGTAAGCACTCCCTTTTAACTGCTGACTGATTCGCATTTTTAGACATGTTCTGGTATTTGTTTTAGAAATGGAAATTAAAAGATGATTCCATATTTTTTTCCTCAACATTGAGTGATTCCATACTTTTTTCCTCTACTTGTTCCTGAAAAAGACATGCCATTAATTTATAAAGTGTCAGTGACTTTTTTTGAAGTATGTTTTGTGAAGCCAGAATGTTAAGCTATTGAACAACAAAAAAAAATTGTGTTATATCTGTGATTTGTTTGTTTGCTATAAAGTAAAAAAGCTGGGTGAATATCCTCTAAGTGTGGTGATTCCATAATTTCTGGCAGGAGTTGTATAATACTAGCATGAGTACTAGCATGACAGTTCCTTTATTTTACAGCATATTTTATATGTTTATATATTTTGAATACACGTTGCCAACATTTAAGCTTGTTAACATAACCTGTCCATAAACACTCAGTGAACAGTTCTGAGGACATATTTTAACATCATAAGTATTTATATTCTGTATGATCTGAGTTACACAAAAACTACACAAACTCTGGGTTGTTACGTCTGACCCAGGACACTCAAAAAATAACCCCAAAAGGCTCAACCCAGGATTCGGGTACAAAATATAACCCAAGCTTTTTTAGAGTGCAAGTTTAGTTTCTTCACTTCACTTTATTCGATTATGTCCCTGAAGGGCAATTTTGTTTTGCAACAAGATCAAAATACATACATAAAAACAGTTTACAAACATTAAAAATACCTAAAAAACAACACAACACAAGACGGCAGCAGCCCAAAAGTCTACCTACTTCCCACAACTCCTCCCATTCCCGAATCCCGAACAAAGAAACCGCAGTAGGAATAAATGAATGTTTATACCTGTTGCATCTAACAGTGGGGAATCTAAATCTTAAATTTAGACTGTAGGGGATGGGAAGAATTCATTAAAATGGATTGGGCTTTCCTTACGACCTGACAATTATACAAGTCAGTAGGGTGGCTGTAATTTTACTACTGGTATTGACTATTTTTACCACTGCATTCTTAGCGTTGACACTAAGAACGCCATTCCAGCATAATAGAGAGAAAGTTACAACTGACTCAATGTAAGACTTGTAAAACAAGGTCATCAACGACCTGTCGAAATTAAACTTTGACAATTTCCGTAAACAAAACAGGCGTTGATGTCGCTTTTTACAAATCATCTCCACATTGGAATTGAAATTCAACTTATTATCAATCACACACCCCAAATACTTGTAAGATTCCACCAATTCAACATTCTGCTCTTTAATAATTGTGCTCAATTGATCAGTTTGATTACGTTTCTGTTCTTCCCACAAATATCAATTATTATCCTCATTATTTTGAATTTGTTGGGTCATTGAAAACCAATGTCCCCTTTTGGCCACTACTGCGTTCCTTCAACACTGTCTCAGCACAGCAGATTTATGTGTTGATTTGTGTTTATTTCATTTTGTCTTTTGTTTCAGTCTCCACTGAAGGCTTAGCGTGACGTGATCGGCAGGAGATTAAAGTTGGTGAGTTTAACTCTAATCTCAAGCAACTCAGACGTAACACAGACGGATACATTCTTCAGGACAGGAGCTTTTAAACCTGATCTGCTCTTCTCGGCCCTTGATAATGCAGGTGAGGAAGAGTTCAGATTTCAGAGATACATCTCTCTCACACACACTGGAAGACAGTTATGAATGAGTATTTTTCATTACAAACAGCATCAGTAAATACATGTATAAACACACACACACACCCTGCAGGTTCCTTCATGCTCTACATTTAGATGCACTCAGTAAGTTTGAGAGAGTCTCATGAATGATTGAAAGTCCTCTGCTGTCTCCCTCGAGACCCGCCTGACCTTCATCCAGTTAAACCTTTAATCTGCAGAGCGCTTTAACCGGCTGTAACACGAGCTGTTTTATTGTGTGCTGATCTTAAAACTAACCCTGTGCAGAGATAGTGATCATACACTAACACTCAAAGGTTTGGGGGTCGGTAAGGTTTCATAATGTTTTGAAAGACGTCTCTTCTGCTCACCAAGGCTGCTTATACGCCATCAAAAATACAGTTAAAAATCTGAAATATTATTACAATGTAAATCACCGGTTTTCTATGTGAATATATGTTAAAATATAATTTATTCCTGTGATCAAAGCTGAATTTATCATCATTACTCCAGTCTTCAATGTCACAAATCATTCAGATATGAGGATTGGCTGCTCAATTATTGTTATTGCCTCTTAATTATTAATAATAGTTCTTATATACATACATATTACGTCTGTGTACATATTACATGTATACATACATATATACGTATATATATTTATTAGGGCTGTCAAACGATTAATCGCATTCAAAATAAAAGTTTGTGTTTACATAATATATGTGTGTACTGTGTATAATTTTGTATATTTGAATACATACACATACATGTATATATTTAAGAAATATTTGCATGTATATACTGTGTATATAAATTATTTAAATATATATATATATATATATATATATATATATATATATATATATATATATATATATATATATATATATATATATATATATATATATATATATATATATATATATATATATATATATATATAAATAATTTATCATATATAAAAATATACATTTTAAATATAAATATAACGCATATATATTTATCATATGAATATTTTCTCTTAAATATACATGCATTTGTGTATATTTAACTATTATATATTATTTGTTTATACATTATGTAAATACAAAAAAAATGTTTATGTGATTAATCATTTGACAGCACTAATATATATATATATATATACACACACTCACACTCACACTCACACACACACTCACACATATATATACACACACATTTTGTCAGGATTGTTTCATTAATAAAAAGTTTTTTTTTAAAGCATTTATTTGTCATTTTGTTGCTTTTTAAATGTATTTACTGTCATTTTTTATTAGTTGAATGTGCCCTTACTGAATAAAAGTATTAATTTAAATGGTTAAATGTAAGTATCAGCTCTCTAGTTTATAAAATTGACATTATCCAGTATATCCGTCTGTAATCCATTTAAAGAAAAACATTTATTTATATAATTTTTCTATGTATCCTAATCATTTGTTAACATGTATTCATTACTCATATTCATTAATACATAGTTAGCTAACTTGATGATTTGTAAATGTACATTACTGAAATCTATAATAACAGATCACTCCATGCATTTCCTGCTTTAAACGATATGCATTGTGAAAAGCGCTATAGAAATAAATGTGAATAACTTTTCTAAATTAAACTTGAGTTGCGCGCAGTCAGAATCACCAAACCAGAAACCGCCTCGAGGGTCTCTTTTGCACATGATGATGAGCAGAACTCTTCCTCACCTTCACATCGATAGACGAGCGCCTGTGGCATTGGTTGGACACTCCGGCAGTCTGATTCATGTCTTCTTCTTCTTCTTGTTTCCAGCTGTGAGTGAAGTGGATGCTGCGGCAGATGCTCCGAGTGTGTTATCCACGCGCTCCGCCGCTGCAGCTCTCCATCAGAATCCAGCTGTGCGTCACTGAAGCATCTGTCTGACGGAGCGCAGGATCACCGTAAGACTCAGTCTGCTGGATTATGACTGTGCTCTCAATGATTTACACAAGGAGGACGCGGGCCAACAAACAATCACTAACTATAAAAAAGTTGAAGGAAAACATTTTGTTTCTACTTAGTTTAATTACATGGTTAAATACAGTAGTGGCTAAAAGTGATGTCCGGAGGGGATTGAACTTGTGGGGTCATTAAAACACTGGGTTGTTACGTCTGACCCAGGATCTGGGTTACACAAAAACTACCCAAACACTGGGTATCTAACTCAGGATATGTGTAACACAAAAACTACCCAAACACTGGGTTGTTACGTCTGACCCAGGATCTGAGTAACACATAAACTACCCAAACACTGGGTTGTTACGTCTGACCCAGGATCTGAGTAACACCACAACTACCCAAAGACTGGGTTATTACATCTGACCCAGGATCTGTGTAACACAAAAACTACCCAAACACTGGGTTGTTACGTCTGACCCAGGATCTGGGTTACACAAAAACTACCCAAACACTGGGTTGTTACGTCTGACCCAGGATCTGGGTTACACAAAAACTACCCAAACACTGGGTTGTTACGTCTGACCCAGGATCTGAGTAACACAAAAACTACCCAAACACTGGGTTATTACATCTGACCCAGGATCTGTGTAACACAAAAACTACCCAAACACTGGGTTGTTACGTCTGACCCAGGATCTGGGTTACACAAAAACTACCCAAACACTGGGTTGTTACGTCTGACCCAGGATCTGAGTAACACCACAACTACCCAAAGACTGGGTTATTACATCTGACCCAGGATCTGTGTAACACAAAAACTACCCAAACACTGGGTTGTTACGTCTGACCCAGGATCTGGGTTACACAAAAACTACCCAAACACTGGGTTGTTAAGTCTGACCCAGGATCTGGGTTACACAAAAACTACCCAAACACTGGGTTGTTACGTCTGACCCAGGATCTGGGTTACACAAAAACTACCCAAACACTGGGTTGTTACGTCTGACCCAGGATCTGGGTTACACAAAAACTACCCAAACACTGGGTTGTTACGTCTGACCCAGGATCTGGGTTACACAAAAACTACCCAAACACTGGGTTGTTACGTCTGACCCAGGATCTGGGTTACACAAAAACTACCCAAACACTGGGTTGTTACGTCTGACCCAGGATCTGAGTAACACAAAAACTACCCAAACACTGGGTTGTTACGTCTGACCCAGGATCTGAGTAACACAAAAACTACCCAAACACTGGGTTGTTACGTCTGACCCAGGATCTGGGTTACACAAAAACTACCCAAACACTGGGTCGTTACGTCTGACCCAGGATCTGAGTAACACAAAAACTACCCAAAAACTGGGTTGTTACGTCTGACCCAGGATCTGAGTAACACCACAACTACCCAAACACTGGGTATCTAACTCAGGATATGTGTAACACAAAAACTACCCAAACACTGGGTTGTTACGTCTGACCCAGGATCTGGGTTACACAAAAACTACCCAAACACTGGGTTGTTACGTCTGACCCAGGATCTGAGTAACACAAAAACTACCCAAACACTGGGTTGTTACGTCTGACCCAGGATCTGGGTTACACAAAAACTACCCAAACACTGGGTCGTTACGTCTGACCCAGGATCTGAGTAACACAAAAACTACCCAAAAACTGGGTTGTTACGTCTGACCCAGGATCTGAGTAACACAAAAACTACCCAAACACTGGGTTGTTACGTCTGACCCAGGATCTGAGTAATACAAAAACTACCCAAACACTGGGTTGTTATGTCTGACCCAGGATCTGAGTAACACCACAACTACCCAAAGACTGGGTTATTACATCTGACCCAGGATCTGTGTAACACAAAAACTACCCAAACACTGGGTTGTTACGTCTGACCCAGGATCTGGGTTACACAAAAACTACCCAAACACTGGGTTGTTAAGTCTGACCCAGGATCTGGGTTACACAAAAACTACCCAAACACTGGGTTGTTACGTCTGACCCAGGATCTGGGTTACACAAAAACTACCCAAACACTGGGTTGTTACGTCTGACCCAGGATCTGGGTTACACAAAAACTACCCAAACACTGGGTTGTTACGTCTGACCCAGGATCTGGGTTACACAAAAACTACCCAAACACTGGGTTGTTACGTCTGACCCAGGATCTGGGTTACACAAAAACTACCCAAACACTGGGTTGTTACGTCTGACCCAGGATCTGGGTTACACAAAAACTACCCAAACACTGGGTTGTTACGTCTGACCCAGGATCTGGGTTACACAAAAACTACCCAAACACTGGGTTGTTACGTCTGACCCAGGATCTGAGTAACACAAAAACTACCCAAACACTGGGTTGTTACGTCTGACCCAGGATCTGGGTTACACAAAAACTACCCAAACACTGGGTTATTACGTCTGACCCAGGATCTGAGTAACACAAAAACTACCCAAACACTGGGTTGTTACGTCTGACCCTGGATCTGTGTAACACATAAACTACCCAAACACTGGGTTGTTACGTCTGACCCAGGATCTGTGTAACACAAAAACTACCCAAAGACTGGGTTGTTACGTCTGACCCAGGATCAGGGAACACAAAACTACCCAAACACTGGGTTGTTACGTCTGACCCAGGATCTGAGTAACACATAAACTACCCAAACACTGGGTTGTTACGTCTGACCCAGGATCTGTGTAACACAAAAACTACCCAAACACTGGGTTGTTACGTCTGACCCAGGATCTGAGTAACACAAAAACTACCCAAACACTGGGTTGTTACGTCTCACCCAGGATCTGAGTAACACAAAAACTACCCAAACACTGGGTTGTTACGTCTGACCCAGGATCTGAGTAACACAAAAACTACCCAAACACTGGGTTGTTACGTCTGACCCAGGATCTGAGTAACACATAAACTACCCAAACACTGGGTTGTTACGTCTGACCCAGGATCTGAGTAACACAAAAACTACCCAAACACTGGGTTGTTACGTCTGACCCAGGATCTGATTAACACAAAAACTACCCAAACACTGGGTTGTTACGTCTGTCCCAGGATCTGTGTAACACAAAAACTACCCAAACACTGGGTTGTTACGTCTGACCCAGGATCTGAGTAACACAAAAACTACCCAAACACTGGGTTGTTACGTCTGACCCAGGATCTGAGTAACACAAAAACTACCCAAACACTGGGTCGTTACGTCTGTCCCAGGATCTGTGTAACACAAAAACTACCCAAACACTGGGTTGTTACGTCTGACCCAGGATCTGAGTAACACAAAAACTACCCAAACACTGGGTTGTTACGTCTGACCCAGGATCTGAGTAACACAAAAACTACCCAAACACTGGGTTGTTACGTCTGACCCAGGATCTGAGTAACACAAAAACTACCCAAACACTGAAAAAAAACCCAGACGTTTTTATAAGCTGTTGACCCAAAAAACGAGCGTTTAAGTACAAAAAAGTGGATTCAGGCCATTGAGACAGAGCGCGCGGGTCATATTACACTGAGAACTACGACGACTAGATGGGAACGTAATCAGCGACAGTAAATATAATATATAAAACGGACATTTGGATATTTGACTTAACAGTGACAAAATGTTTACTGCACATATAGACATACTGAGTGTCAGGATCCCAAAATTTCCCCATTCTTCAGCTGAAGCTTCACTTCGTATTGCCTGTATCCACTTTTATCTTCTTAAACGCTCTGTTTTTTTGGGTCGACAGCTTATAAAAACTTATTTCTGTGTTTTTTAGCTTGTTTGCTGTACACCTCGTCACATATCAGCTTTTAGACATTGTTCTGTTTTTTGTTATAATCCGAAATGACAATGAGGCAGCCTCACGCAATGCAAAGTCAATAAAGAGGTGTGGGCGTGGCCTAAATATGCTCTGTTTCTATGCTATGTTTTGTTTTCTTAGCGCTGCTGCTGGTGCGTGGCGATGATGTCACAGATAGGCAGACTGAATGGAGTAACGTTTAACGCCTTTATCATTAAAAGTGCTAAGAAAAAACATCCATATAAAGTCTGACGTGCTTAAATCCAATGCGTTATTTCCTATTATCGATACAATCGATTGATTACCTTTTAAAACGATGTTAGATCGATATATGTCGTCCGGAAGGCAAACTTGCCGAGCACAGATCGATGTAGTTAGATCATAGGAAAATAAATCGATACATCCATGTAGTAGATGAATCGTTACACCCCTAGTACAGATGTAATGCTTTTCTTGTTTAGCATCTATAAATGTTTCTTAAAATGTGCTTATGGTACTGATGTTTCATTGCTTTCACTTCTGACACATATCGAATGATCTCCATATCTTAAAATGTTTGCATTTTTCTTCAGTTATTGTATTTTCTAAATGCTCTAATTGTAGTGGAGATTGTTTGTCGAGGTTGTTTGAGAACCAGTGGAGAACCGGCCACAGGGTCATGAAGGACCAGTGGAGAACCGGCCACAGGGTCATGAAGGACCAGTGGAGAACCGGCCACAGGGTCATGAAGGACCAGTGGAGAACCGGCCACAGGGTCATGAAGGACCAGTAGAGAACCGGCCACAGGGTCATGGAGGACCAGTGGAGAACCGGCCACAGGGTCATGAAGGACCAGTAGAGAACCGGCCACAGGGTCATGGAGGACCAGTGGAGAACCGGCCACAGGGTCATGAAGGACCAGTAGAGAACCGGCCACAGGGTCATGGAGGACCAGTGGAGAACCGGCCACAGGGTCATGAAGGAACAGAGGAGAACCGGCCACAGGGTCATGAAGGACCAGTAGAGAACCGGCCACAGGGTCATGAAGGACCAGTGGAGAACCGGCCACAGGGTCATGAAGGACCAGTGGAGAACCGGCCACAGGGTCATGAAGGACCAGTGGAGAACCGGCCACAGGGTCATGGAGGACCAGTGGAGAACCGGCCACAGGGTTATGAAGGACCAGTGGAGAACCGGCCACAGGGTCATGGAGGACCAGTAGAGAACTGGCCACAGGGTCATGAAGGACCAGTGGAGAACCGGCCACAGGG
Source organism: Gobio gobio (assembly GCF_949357685.1). Lineage (NCBI taxonomy): Eukaryota > Metazoa > Chordata > Actinopteri > Cypriniformes > Gobionidae > Gobio > Gobio gobio. The sequence continues at coordinate 54,499,172 of NC_137103.1, read as the reverse complement.
TCATGGAGGACCAGTGGAGAACCGGCCACAGGGTCATGAAGGACCAGTGGAGAACCGGCCACAGGGTCATGAAGGACCAGTGGAGAACCGGCCACAGGGTCATGAAGGACCAGTGGAGAACCGGCCACAGGGTCATGAAGGACCAGTAGAGAACCGGCCACAGGGTCATGGAGGACCAGTGGAGAAACGGCCACAGGGTCATGAAGGACCAGTAGAGAACCGGCCACAGGGTCATGAAGGACCAGTGGAGAACCGGCCACAGGGTTATGAAGGACCAGTGGAGAACCGGCCACAGGGTCATGGAGGACCAGTAGAGAACCGGCCACAGGGTCATGAAGGACCAGTGGAGAACCGGCCACAGGGTCATGGAGGACCAGTGGAGAACCGGCCACAGGGTCATGAAGGACCAGTGGAGAACCGGCCACAGGGTCATGAAGGACCAGTGGAGAACCGGCCACAGGGTCATGAAGGACCAGTAGAGAACCGGCCACAGGGTCATGGAGGACCAGTGGAGAACCGGCCACAGGGTCATGAAGGACCAGTAGAGAACCGGCCACAGGGTCATGGAGGACCAGTGGAGAACCGGCCACAGGGTCATGAAGGACCAGTAGAGAACCGGCCACAGGGTCATGGAGGACCAGTGGAGAACCGGCCACAGGGTCATGAAGGACCAGTAGAGAACCGGCCACAGGGTCATGGAGGACCAGTGGAGAACCGGCCACAGGGTCATGGAGGACCAGTGGAGAACCGGCCACAGGGTCATGAAGGACCAGTGGAGAACCGGCCACAGGGTCATGAAGGAACAGTGGAGAACCGGCCACAGGGTCATGGAGGACCAGTGGAGAACCGGCCACAGGGTCATGAAGGACCAGTGGAGAACCGGCCACAGGGTCATGGAGGACCAGTGGAGAACCGGCCACAGGGTCATGAAGGACCAGTGGAGAACCGCCCACAGGGTCATGAAGGAACAGTGGAGAACCGGCCACAGGGTCATGAAGGACCAGTGGAGAACCGCCCACAGGGTCATGAAGGAACAGTGGAGAACCGGCCACTGGGTCATGAAGGAACAGTGGAGAACCGGCCACAGGGTCATGGGCGGCCGAGGCTCATTGATGCCGTGTGGTCCGATCAAACAGACGAGCTACTGGAGCTCAAACTGCTCAAGATGTTAAATGGTTAGTTCACCCAAAAATGAAAATTCTGTCATTAATTACTCACCCTCATGTCGTTGGACACCCGTAAGACCTCCGTTCATATTCGGAACACAAATGAAGATATTTTAGTGTAAAGCTGATGCTGAGAAAGGCTTCAGATAGGCCTCCATTGGCATTCAGTACATTGACACTTCCAAGATCCATGAAAGGCACTTAAAACGTCGTTACAAAGTCCATCTCACCACAGTGACTCTACAATAATTTTACGATGCGACGACAATAGTTTTTGTGCGCAAAAAAAATCAAAATAACACCTTTTTCCAACTTGTTCTTGTCTTCCGTGTGTGCCTCCACGACGCATGCGCGAGAATATGACGTAGCGCCGGCGTTCGGGAATCCATGAAATACACACTTAAGCCCCATTTTGAGAACTACGCCGAGACCTAAAGCACGATCAATGTAGAATTCATCAGCTTAGACACGCGCGTCTTCCTCTGCTCGTAAACAAATCGCTTCTGGGTCATGTGTCCGAACGCCGGATCTACGTCATATTCTCGCGCATGCGTCGTGGAGGCACACACGGAAGTCGAGAACAAGTTGGATAAAGGTGTTATTTAGATTTTTTTTTGCGCACAAAAACTATTGTCGTCGCATCGTAAAATTATTGTAGAGTCACTGTGGTGAGATGGACTTTGTAACGACGTTTTAAGTGCCTTTTATGGGTCTTGGGAGTGTTAATGTACTGAATGCCAATGGAGGCCTATCTGAAGCCTTTCTCAGCCATCAGCTTTCAACTAAAATATCTTCATTTGTGTCTGAAGATGAACGGAGGTCTGACGGGTGTCCAACGACATGAGGGTGAGTAATTAATGACAGAATTTTCATTTTTGGGTGAACTAACCCTTTAATGCTGGTTCTGATAGAATGGGGTCAGAATACACAGAGCATCTCAGTTTGTTGGGTAGAAGGCGTGGCGGCGGAGGCAGTGATGCTTTGGGCAATGTTCTGCTGGGAAACCTTGGGTCCTCCATCATGTGGATGTTCCTTTGACACGTCCCACCTACCTAAGCATTGTTGAGCCCATGTCCAGCCTTTCACAGAAACGGTATTCCCTGTGGCTGTGGCTCTTTCAGCAGATAATGCGCCGCCACAAAGCACAAATGCTTCAGGAATGGTTTGAGGAGTGGGTCAGGGGACCAACACAATATTATGTTATGCCTAATCGGTGTATATGGATAGAATTCATAAATGAAGGCCATAATACTAATGTTTCCCACTGGATGGAGCCACAGGATAACACATCTTTTCATATCTCAGTTTGTGTATGGCTCAATAGATGGACTTGTATTAAAGGGGCTATATGCAACTTTTTCCCAAAAATAAACATAACAATAGCCTTTTTATTTTACCATTTATGACTCAAACATCTCCTGATGAGCATACTGACACCTTGTCCGCTCACAGTGGGTGCACCTATAAGCCTGTATCCTATTTTTCCGGGTCGTTTTTTCCCGCGCTTTCTGCGGATGTGACGTCACCACCGCTGCGAGAGCGAGCAGAAAATAAGAGCAGTTCTGTTTTTTGGCCACAGGTGTCAGTCGCGAGTTTAAATTTCAGAAAAACGCATATAGCCCCTTTAAACTGCATTGTGTCATTTATCTTCTATGTCGTTTCCCACAATGCTTCAGAACCAAGACTGTGAAACAGCCAACAGGAAAAAGAATAAAAGGCATGACTTGCATTGCATCAGCTATAGCCAAGTTAGCCAACTCCATTTGAAGATATAAGATCACTCGACTGCTGCTGAGAGGGATGGATTTGATAATGTCCCTACAAACTTAAATGCTAACGGGTCACTGTGTCAAATCAACCAAATCTGGCAAACTTCCCCGGCTCAAATGTTTGATTTTGTTAGTATTTTTTCTAAAGAAAGCACTTTAAGGCATCCATGTGATGTGATGGTATTTCCCGATCTTCTGGAACATTTAACTTAACTAAATTAAAAGGTCAAATGTTTCATCACGTCAGAGTTTTCTTCTTGTTCTTCTAAGAGGTAAACAGAGACGAGTAAACTTTAATCCGTCCTTGTGTCAGAGAATCTTCACAAAGGCTGTTTTTCAGATATGAATTCCTGCAGGCGGAAACTATTTATGCTATACACCTTTAGGGCTTCTACACTTCTGGACGGCCTCAAGTTCACGTTCAACTGGTTTCTCATGTGTGTGTAGTTTAGCTCCTTCAGTTCCAGCACTGTCTGCCTGAAGAAAAGCAGGACAAACCTTCAGCGCTGATGTTAGGGGTTTAATTTACAAAAGAGATCCAACATAACCCAAATATCTTCAACCTGCAGAACTCCACGTTTTAGGGAAGATCAGGTAACATTTGAACTTTGTTCTTATTAGTGCTACCACTGTACAGAATTTTTTAATGCCACAATATCACTTCTATCACAAAACAGTCACCAAATATGGAACCTCGAGTCTCACACCTTTCCCACGATGTGTTTAAAAGTGTTATCAATGACTAATTTACCTCACACACCTCTGAGTAATAGATAGTCAAACATTATTTTGAAAACCAGAAAGTCTTGCACGCTATCTGTGAAATATCAAGCGCAGTGTTTTGGTCCCATGACCTTCATCAGGCATACACGTGTATAAAGGTCATTTGGTCGAATGATTATAAAAATAGTTAAAATAACCCACTAAAAGTACCGCTTTGCCTCAGCTCCTCAGCGCAGATAAATATGGCTTGCATAAATGAATACATTAATAATGCATGTAATTATGGCATTTTATGAAATAGCTTTGAAGAGCTTTATAGTGATTCTTATCACAGTTCAGGGATTGTCCACCACAGGACATCAAAGAGCAGCCTGACCAGCAGTAAATGAGCTCGGTCACTGTAACACCGCTCCTGTGCTTCAGATAACCTCTCTGTGCACTGAAAACAGGAAGTTCTGGCTGTGCTTGTGGCTTGTTTGTCCGCTGATTTCCATCTTGCTTCATTTCCACATCAATTCTAACGCAAGAGCTCTGAACTCAACACAAACTTCTCTAATAATGAATGCAAATCATACAGTAGTGATGTATGGAGGGGATATTATTGTTTTTAATGACCCTTTAAGTTTGATTAAACATGGAGAAAATATTAGAGATTTTTAATATCTAGAACAAAAGACACTATATCCGACAAAATGATTTGTCTACTACAGGTTTTATATGCAAAAAACAAATGCATAGAAAAACAAAAATACATAAACATAATCAGTATTTTGTTGGTTCTCTCTTGTTTTTGTACGTCATTTCTTTGTATGACTGCATGCACTGTAAACCCTAACGCTCGAAATACTTAACTGGTTTGAGTAGGACAAACTTAAATTAAACAAATGAGTTCAGTCAAATTAACGAGCTATGAGTATTAAAACTTTATTTTTCTTTTGAGTTCACAAAACTGACACATTTCGACTAATCTGAACGGTTTCATTGTTTTGAGTTGTATGAACTCATTTCCTTTGATTTAGACGAATTTAAGTTGAACTGAAACTGGGCTGGGATTTTTTATTTCCCAGCATGCTTTGCCCATGGCTACGGAAGCCCTGAACCGCAAAGTAAAAAAAAAAAAAAATCTAGATTTTCGTGATTAAAGTCGAAATATTTCGAGATTAAAATCTAAATTACAAATGCAGCCTCATTGACGGAACACATACACAGAATTATTGGTTTAGGCCAAAACTGCTGTGATTATGAATATAATTAAATAAACCCTTTTATCACTATTATCTTATACATTAATATCTGCTCTGAGAGCAAAACCGAATTAAAAATCCTGCACTTTTTTTGGATGTGTGTTCACATAAAGATTTCTAGGGGTCAGATTTAAACTCAGAGAGACCAACGCGTGACCTGACGGATTTAGATTATTCCTCTCCAAAATGAGATGATCATGTGAGCCTTATGTATAGTGTAACCCTGAGGGTTGAAGCCGCACAATTTGGCATGTTTTATTGCATTATCACAAATAAAACGGTCAACTCCAAGCACAACTACTGTATATCTGAAAGCAACTATTCTTAAACTAATCTTAAAGGGGTCATAACACACACAGTTTCTGCCAGTCTCATGTTAATCTTGAGTATCTATAGTTGATCCTTCATATCTCCCAAGAGTCTTTAGTTTTATCATATTTATAAAAGACGGATACACTGCACCGATTCTTTCTGAAAACAGCCGAACTCGTGGAGGAGAGCAGTGGGCGGAGCTAAAGAGGTGGCATCATCCCTGGAGAACTCTTGATTCTCTATACGTTGTTGTTGTTCACATTATATGCACTTACGCGCCGATTGCCAACAAACACACACACACACACACACACACACACACACACACACACACACACACACACACACACACACACACACACACACACACACACACACACACACACACATCATGGCATTATCCCTAGATAACTCTTGATTCTCTATACGTTGGTATTGTTCACATTATTATGCACTTACATGCCGATTGCCAACAAAACACACACACACACACACACGAAGCTCGATGATGGACGTGCTCGCTCTGAATGATGTGTGTGTGTGTGTGTGTGTGTGTGTGTGTGTGTGTGTGCTCATCCAGGAGAAATGCCAACACAAGCAATCCCGCCCTTTATGAAGTCATACAGGGCCATACTCTGAAAAAACTTTCGGAAACTGGATTGAATCCTGAAGGAGTGTATTTGGCACAGAAATACTCCGTCATCCGATTTGAATGACTTTAGAATTAATTAAAGCTGCACTATGTAAAAAAATTTCAGTCAAATCTCCAAAAACCACTAGGCCAGTGTTATATATTTGTGACCCGTTACGGCAACCAGGGACACAAGTCGGCAGCACAAGTTTCGAGCAAAATGAGAATGAAGCGGTTTTTTTTTCAAAATTGGTGATTTTCACTTTTTTGCCGAATCTGTTAGTTGAGATCATGAAGAAGCCTCTCCATGTTTGAGATAGCAGTATTGGTATATTTAAAAGCATACACTGAGGTTGAAATCGCCTTGTTTTTAGGAGATTCTAGCATGCAGCAGAGGCGTGTTTCTCTTTTGTTATTGTTTGTAAGGGAAGCGTGGCTCAGTGTTGCCAAGTCCGCTGTTTTTCATGTTCGCGGGTTGAAGCGACCCCAATTATGTGATATTTAGCCCCGGGAATGTGAATTTTAGTAGGCAACCATGCCAAAAAAACACATATTTTACCCCCTGAAACGCGATTGGGCTTGTTTTGGGCTAGTTTTGAGTAGCATTTGTGCGGGTTTTGTTGTGAAAACCTGGCAACCCTGGTGGCTGATACACGAGCAGTGAGCAACGAGCAGCTGATACGAAGTACAAACCTCCCAGATAACACAATGTCTGAAGCAGTAAAGAACCAACACGATCATCTTTCCCTTGTGCAGAAAGAGAGGGCTGAGTACAATGACATGACTGAAAATAAACATACATGCAGGTCCTTGAAAGTGCTTGAATTTATTTTGTGCAAGAAGTTTTCTGGAAGAAATTCCATATTATTCTCTCCGGTCCAATAATGTGTTATTTCGCGAACACTTCGTGGACTATGCTTGATTTACGTTTGTTACTTGCATTTATGCATTACATTAAGTGTTTCCCGCGTGAGGTACTTTGTGTTGTACATTGCCATGATGTTCACGCGCGCACAAAACCACTACGGTACCTCAGCGTTTCACAGACACACCGTGAAATATTGCAAAAATAGTCTGGTTACATGAGCCTAATAGCCTGGATGCCAGCCGAACTTAGCCCCGCCCACAACATTTTTACTCTGGCAGTTCGGTCTGGACTTTCTCCGTAGAGAAGTAATTATGCCCAATGAAATTGTCGGGGCGGGCTTTAGACGATGATGGACAGATGATCAACAGTAACGTAATCATCCACGTCATCAAAGAGCGATTGGGTTCAATTTGTTCTAATCCTAAACGGAGAACTTGTTGTATATGCATTCACCTTTACTATTTCTCTCAGAAATGATGATCGTGTTGGTAAGTACTCTGTGTATCCTTAAATTCTTTTTTTACAACACCGGCAAAGATCGTTTACACTCTTTTTCAATCTTTTTCTTCCAACGTAACTTATTCCAGCGTGCGTGCAGGGACAGGGTTGCCAAGTTTTTCAACAAAACCGCCCAATTGCTAACGTTCCTCAAAACTAGCCATAAACAAGCCCAATAGCTTTCCTGGGGGGTTCTCCGGGGGAAAAAAAGGCATTTGGGGGGTAAAATATGTGTTATTTTGGCAGGGCTGGCAGGTAAAAATCGCATTCCTGGGTCTGTATATCATAATCGGGGTCGCTTCAACCAGCGGACTTGGCAACACAGTGCAGTTGAGTTCTGTTGACATTTGACAACTAACGTTATGCGTCGCTCCGTTGCTCTGATTGGTTGTAGGTCTATCCAATTGAGGTCTTTCCTGGTTCGGTTGAAACACGCCCCATAATCACAGCCCAACGGAGCAGATCAGACTCATATTCTGACTAGAATTGAGTATGATCAGGCTATGAGCCTAAGCTCTTTTCAATAAAATCCATGCAAAAGTTAATATCAGATCATTTTAGAATACAGTATAGGATGTACCGAATATTCTTCAGTTTTATGCAAAACAGAAATATGACAAATAGAATTTCAGACCTCTGTCATATGGCCAAAAGTAAAGTCCTTGAAAGGTTCTTGAATTTGAAGTTAACCAAGCTGTAGGAATGCTGTATTAACAACTATCCAAACTGTTTTAGACCTAAAAGAGCCTTTGTAGGCCTATGTTATCCTTAAATGTCAGAGAAAAGAACAGAATCAGAGATTTTTTTTTTTCTTATAGAAAATTGTACTTTGCATATTATACTATAAAAACACATAATTATAGTTGATTGTAGTTTATCATAGTTGATCATGACGGTTATCACAGAATCCTGTTAAAAAGTCCCAATGCTACACAATGAAATCAATTCACCAAGTTTTATGTAGAAAGCAAATAACAAATAAAAATGTTTTATAAAAAGATAAAACTCACATATTTCAGCCTCTAAATCATCTTTAGTCAAAAAAGATAAATTACTGACATTTACAATGCACATTATCCTTTATTATTAATAGTATGCGGTCCGATTGTAACCATGCAGCTTTACAGGGGGAGCTTTACATTTATCTAAATGAGATGTAAATGAGCCCTATTGTCACTCCCAGCAGGTGAGAACAAAATCTTTAGAGGCAAATATCTCCCTGTTAAGCTTTTTTGAGTGCCTACATTCAAATGGCCACAACTTCTCCAAATATTATCAGATTTCCATGTGTTGCACATCACTGGAAAGTTTGGAGACTACACTTTCAGAATCTGTAAATAACTCAAAATGCCCCAGAACCGACTTGTGTCCCTACCTTCCGTGACTGGTCACATTTTGTTCAGTTGAGTACTTACAATGTCCCAAATGTTTCCAACTATTTGTAAATCGTGAGAAATTGCTATTTTAACCGAGGAACCGGGACGTGTGAGGGCGTGGCCTGTCGATGACATCATATCTGCGTTCCCCTCGGTTTCTGGTTTTATTCTGCAGAAACGCTTTACTCTCACTGAAGTGTGAACAAGTGTCATAGCAGCTGCTGAGAGAACACACAGAGTAATGCCATCACATCATCAACACACTCAGATGTGTCTAATATGATCAAGGAGGAGAGGAGGTGGCGCCGGCGACTGTGTCATAATAAAAAATCAGAGGATGGGGACATGGGGGTCATAAAGGGATGGACATGGTCAGAAACAATGCTCAGGTAGGCCGTGGCATTTAAACGATGCCCAATTGGCACTAAGGGGCCTAAAGTGTGCCAAGAAAACATCCCCCACACCATTACACCACCACCACCAGCCTGCACAGTGGGAACAAGGCATGATGGATCCATGTTCTCATTCTGTTTACGCCAAATTCTGACTCTACCATCTGAATGTCTCAACAGAAATCGAGACTCATCAGACCAGGCAACATTTTTCCAGTCTTCAACTGTCCAATTTTGGTGAGCTCGTGCAAATTGTAGCCTCTTTTTCCTCTTTGTAGTGGAGATGAGTGGTACCCGGTGGGGTCTTCTGCTGTTGTAGCCCATCCGCCTCAAGGTTGTGTGTGTTGTGGCTTCACAAATGCTTTGCTGCATACCTCGGTTGTAACGAGTGGTTATTTCAGTCAAAGTTGCTCTTCTATCAGCTTGAATCAGTCGGCCCATTCTCCTCTGACCTCTAGCATCAACAAGGCATTTTCGCCCAAAGGACTGCCGCATACTGGATGCTTTTCCCTTTTCACACCATTCTTTGTAAACCCTAGAAATGGCTGTGCGTGAAAATCCCAGTAACTGAGCAGATTGTGAAATACTCAGACCGGCCCGTCTGGCACCAACAACCATGCCACGCTCAAAATTGCTTAAATCCCCTTTCTTTCCCATTCTGACATTCAGTGTGGAGTTCAGGAGATTGTCTTGACCAGGACCACAGCCCTAAATGCATTGAAGCAACAGCCATGTGATTGGTTGATTAGATAATTGCATTAATGAGAAATTGAACAGGTGTTCCTAATATTCCTTTAGGTGAGTGTACACTCTAAAAAAAAAGGCTCGTAATCATAGGGGAACCTTTTTTAGTGCTATATAGCACCAATTTTGGTGCTTCAGTGGTTCTTCAGTGGTTCTTCAGCGGTGCTATATAGCACCTTAGTCAAAGAACCGGTGAAGAACCTCTGAAGAACCGCTGAAGAACCTCTGAAGAACCGCTGAAGAACCACTGAAGCACCAAAATTGGTGCTATATAGCACTAAAAAAGGTTCCCCTATGATTACGAGCCAAGAACCATTTTTGGTGCAATATAGAACCTTTTTTTTTTTAGAGTGTATATTTTAGTGCAATAATATTTATTGAATATATTGAGGAGATCTTTTGGTACTAAATACTATTTGTGCAATAATTATTGTCAATTAATGACCACTTAAAATATTTTTCTTCCAATATTTGTATTATTTATATTCCAATTAGTGTAGTAATTAAGGTTAAAATAGAGAATTCCAATTCAAAGAGGCAAATTAGAGTCATTTTGTGGCTAGAAAAATAACAATTTTAATTTGTAATGCCATTACCCACTAGGTGCCTTAATGGCTCTTTAATCAATATACATGTATCTAGTAGCTCAAAAAAGTATTGCAGTTTTGCATTTTAATAAATATTTAGATATGATCAAACACTAGATTTCTTTAAATGTGAAATTTTAAAACGTTAATAACTTACATCCTAATATTTTTCAGGGGCGTTGGACTGGGGGTAAAACCAGTACTGATTACCAGGGCCCCAAGCTATGGCAGAGAAGGCCCTTGAAAAGTCTGGAATATATTTTAACATGGAACATGGGGTCATCAGGACTGCCTAGGGCCTGGGATTTTGTGCTACGCCCCTGTTAATGATACTTATAAAAGCACAAACAAGTGATTATTAATGAATGCGAGCACATATAATTTAACCCAAGAAACGTTTAAAATAGTGCTAAAACAAACTTATTTTTCCTTATATGTACAGTAGGCTATATACATATGAGTTGATACTGAATCAAGATCGAAATCGATATCGCCCCCCTCTTAACAAAACCAAAAAAAATCACTCAACCTGAACTTAAAAGTTGGCAACCCTGTACTTCAGTAACGTTAATAATCACATCCATGAACATGATTTCTGCCCGAGTCCTATCCCGATTCTTTCATGTCTTTATTTGCCCCAAACATGGGTTGAAAAAACATATAATTATGGTCAATAACAATAGAGATGTTTGCCTCAACAAGCAATAACCATAGGGATGTATTTTTGATTTATTATTTACTTATTTAAGGGGATTATTGAGCTCGAAGCCTTTATTATTAATGCTGCTTTTGGATATAAACGCATCCGCCACATGCATAAATGTTAATGTAATAAAAAGTATTCGTTGATCTTGTTTCAGAAGGTCCCTTTCACTGTTTTATGAACTTTCAAAACTAGTCTAATCTCTTCTTATGATATCCTGTTTTTAAAGTCAGAAAAGAGAGATAAAGTGAAGATTTTATGATAAAAGAGTTGAGTAAATGACATCCTCTTTCCTCTACAACAGACTGACTGTCTCACACTAGATAACTTACAACATCTCCAGCATCAGCTTCACTGGAACTTATTTCATTATTACACACCCAGACATAAAGGTACTTTTGTTTCGTTTTTTCAGTGTGTGTGTGTGTGTGTATCTGTTATATTGTGTTGCTGTATTGTAAAATAAGTGAGATTATTTGCTTTACAGGGATGATGATGATGAAGAAGAGGATGTTACAGATGATTTTGCTCCTGTCTGACTGTGTTCTGGTCTCTTCATATCAATCCAACTCCACTGGTAACTTCATATTAGAAAATATATTTGGGTTGTTGACACTAGAGATGCTGAGATGCTCGTTGACATTCATTTATTTATTAGCACTTGAAAAAATAGATATGATTAGGTTGTTGAAAAATTAAATATTTTAAGTTATTGATTTATTTTTAATTATTTGTTAAAAAAGTTATTTGGGTTGTTGCCAAATGTGCAAATGAATAAATCAATAACTTAAAAACTGTCCATTTCTTTAAAAATTGATATTTGGGTTGTTGACAAATGGACAGATTTTAAGTTATTGATTAATTTATTTTATTTATTTGCACATTAATAAAAATTATATTTGGTTTGTTGACAAATGGACAGATTTTAAGTTATTGATTAATTTATTTTATTTATTTGCACATTAATAAAAATTATATTTGGTTTGTTGACAAATGGACAGATTTTAAGTTATTGATTAATTTATTTTATTTATTTGCACATTAATAAAAAATATATATATTTGGTTTGTCGACAAATGGACAGATTTTAAGTTATTGATTTATTTATTTATTTACTGATTTGAATGTATTTATTTATGTATTTGCGCATTTATAAAAAAAAATTATATTTGGGTTGTCAACAAATGGACAGATTTTAAGTTATTGATTTATTTATTGATTTGTATGTATTTATTTATGTATTTGCACATTTGTTATTTGGGTTGTTGCCAAATGTGCAAATAAGGGGAACTAAAAAAGTTACACAGTGTAGCTTTAATTTATTGATTAATTTATTTTATTTATTTGCACATTAATAAAAAAATATATATATTGGTTGTTGAGAAATGGACAGATTTTATGTTTTTGATAAATGTATTTTTATTTATTTGCAAATTTGTAAAAAAAAAAAAAAAAAAAAAAGTGATTTGGGTTGTTGACAAATGGACAGATTTTAAGTTATTGATTCATTTATTTTATTTATTTGCACATTAATAAAAAATATATATATTTGGTTTGTCGACAAATGGACAGATTTTAAGTTATGGATTTATTTATTGATTTACTGATTTGTATGTATTTATTTATGTATTTGCACATTTATTAAAAAAATGGGTTGTTGACAAATGAAATATTTTAATTTTTTTTATTTGCACATTTGTTAAAACAAAGTTATTTGGGTTGTTTTCAAATGTGCAAATGAATAAATCAATAACTTAAAATCTGTCCATTTGTCAACCACCCAAATATAAATTTTTAAAGAAATGGACAGATTTTAAGTTATTGATTTATTTATTTGCACATTTGGCAACAACCCAAATAACAAATGTGCAAATAAATAAAATTAATAACTTAAAAATTGTAATTTGTCAACAACCCATTTTTTAATAAATGTGCAAATACATAAATAAATAAATACATACAAATCAGTAAATCAATAAATAAATCAATAACTTAAAATCTGTCCATTTGTCAACAACCCAAATATAAATTTTTAAAGAAATATAAATTTTAAGTTATTGATTAATTTAATTTATTTTACTTATTTGCGCATTAATAAAATTAAATATTTGGTTGTTGACAAGTGGACAGATTTTGGAAAAAATTAACAAGCGTAGATGCTTTTTGGTTAATTAGCAAAGAAAAAAAATTCATCCAAAAATACTGGTTGACGTATTTATTTGTTTGTTTGTTTGTTTGAAGGGAATATTTAACTGAATATGCATATGCATTCAGGCAGTTTTGCTCCGGATTGGGCTAAAAGGAGATGCTTTAAACCTATTTAAACATGTGTGTCTCTTTTCTATTAGTTCTGTGTGAAAGACCTGATCGAAGGAGAACAAGGAAAGTGAGAGCTGGAGAATCCCTGTATTTGCTCTGCCCGAATAATTCGTGCCAGAAAGGCACTGAAAACGGCTCGTATGATTGGTTCAAATACCTCAACCGAACAATCCCGCTTGAGCCAATCGGGACGGAGGAGAGCGAGCGCGTCCATTACCACCATTCTGCATTATACATCCTTTGGTCAACCCTGAACGACACGGGACTCTACATCACACGCTGGTGATCACACACACACTTCATTCACATCCATGCTGTTCCAAAACCATTTGTTAGATGTTGCAAATGCAGTTTTCCATACTGTGAAAATGGAAAAATATATCATATCACAGTATAGTATATATGACTCAAGCGCTATATAACATGTCAATTTTGATGTCCTTGCTGAGTAAAAGTCAAATATTTTGCTTAGAAAAACAATATTTAGTAGTGCAAGTTAGACATGAACTGAACCCAGCGCCTTCTTTTAACAGCAGTGTGTGTTGTCCTGTTACAGGTGGTACGAAGAGGACAAATGTGATGAATATGAAACTGACATTGTGGTTTATGAGGAGTTCAGCTCCGAGCTCTTGTACGAGACGGCCACAGAACAAAAGGCGACAAAAATCAACTGTCCGGTGTGTGAGCACCAGCAGGCCACGTTCCTCTGGTATAAGGTGTGTTGAGGTGGATGCTTGTGGTCAATCGGACAGCATGTTTGCAATGTGAGGGAGCGATGCTGATCACTCATCATGTGATCTGATCATGGTTTCCGCATGACGAATATCCTGTTTTTCACTTGGAAGGTGTTACGACCCCGTCTAGGGTGAGGCCGCAACATAAACTGGTATTGGAAAACCAAAGATCCTTTGTACACTTTTATTTACAGGACCACAAAAGAAAGCACAACTTCAGGGATGAGCTAAGGCCAAAATAACAAACAAACACCAGCTAAACTCCTAACAGGAAAAACTAAATTCCCTAACAAAAGAAAACAAATAAAAATACAACAAATTAACCTATCTACCTATCTGATGAAAAACAGGAGAAAACAGTATTTACAAAATAATTGGCACTCACCCCCTACAGCTTCCAAGAGTGGAAAAACATTTACAATAATCTACAAAATATACAAAGAAAGGAAATGAGATTGACAGCCACTTATCAACTCAAAACCAAAATTCACACTGCACACAACAGGCAGGTCAACAGATTAGCTAGCAGTAGCAACACACTGTAGCGAACACACAACAGCACATGTGCAATTGAACAACAGGAAATCACAGGTTGAGCAGAGCTCCCTCTTCAGGCACTGAAGATCCTTTTATTGCCTCTTGGTCCCATTAGCACCAATCAGATCTGGAGTTCACTTCGATAGGATCCAATCCTGTGAAAGAAAAGGGCGGGACAAAAGAGAAAAAGAGCATAGCAACACATACACAATACGTCTCAGGACGTAACAGAAGGGTTTTATATTTACAGACCTGCCAACCTTGGAAAAAATGTTTGAGTACCATCAATGTGACGGGACGGGACACAGGGTTTGACGGGAGGGGGTTCTGCCCAAAGTACTCTCAAATCTGGTGATTTAAGCAAGAGGGAGTTAATTCTATGGGTTGAATCTGTGACACAATTTGGCAGCTGCTATTTGTGCAAATAGTGATATGATATTTACACTAAGTGCAAATAGTGAAATATGATATTTACACTGTGCAAATAGTGATAGATGATATTTACACTGTGCAAATAGTGAAATATGATATTTACACTGTGCAAATAGTGATGGATGATATTTACACTGTGCAAATAGTGATAGATGATATTTACACTGTGCAAATAGTGATAGATGATATTTACACTAAGTGCAAATAGTGATGGATGATATTTACACTGTGCAAATAGTGATAGATGATATTTACACTGTGCAAATGGTGATAGATGATATTTACACTAAGTGCAAATAGTGATAGATGATATTTACACTGTGCAAATAGTGATAGATGATATTTACACTAAGTGCAAATAGTGATATATGTTATTTAGACTAAGTGCAAATAGTGCTATTTACACTGTGCAAATAGTGATAGATGATATTTACACTGTGCAAATAGTGATAGATGATATTTACACTGTGCAAATAGTGATATATGATATTTACACTGTGCAAATAGTGATAGATGATATTTAGACTAAGTGCAAATAGTGATATATGATATTTACACTGTGCAAATAGTGATATATGATATTTACACTGTGCAAATAGTGATATATGATATTTACACTGTGCAAATAGTGATATATGATATTTACACTAAGTGCAAATAGTGATGGATGATATTTACACTGTGCAAATAGTGATAGATGATATTTACACTGTGCAAATAGTGATAGATGATATTTACACTAAGTGCAAATAGTGATGGATGATATTTACACTAAGTGCAAATAGTGATGGATGATATTTACACTGTGCAAATAGTGATAGATGATATTTACACTGTGCAAATAGTGATAGATGATATTTACACTAAGTGCAAATAGTGATAGATGATATTTACACTAAGTGCAAATAGTGATAGATGATATTTACACTAAGTGCAAATAGTGATATATGATATTTAGACTAAGTGCAAATAGTGATATTTACACTGTGCAAATAGTGATATATGATATTTACACTGTGCAAATAGTGATAGATGATATTTAGACTAAGTGCAAATAGTGATATATGATATTTACACTGTGCAAATAGTGATATATGATATTTACACTGTGCAAATAGTGATATATGATATTTACACTGTGCAAATAGTGATATATGATATTTACAATGTGCAAATAGTGATAGATGATATTAACACTGCAAATAGCGATAGATGATATTTACACTGTGCAAATAGTGATATATGATATTTACACTGTGCAAATAGTGATGGATGATATTTACACTGTGCAAATAGTGATATATGATATTTACAATGTGCAAATAGTGATAGATGATATTAACACTGTGCAAATAGCGATAGATGATATTTACACTGTGCAAATAGTGATATATGATATTTACACTGTGAAAATAGTGATAGATGATATTTACACTGTGCAAATAGTGAAATATGATATTTACACTGTGCAAATAGTGATAGATGATATTTACACTGTGCAAATAGTGATAGATGATATTTACACTGTGCAAATAGTGAAATATGATATTTACACTGTGCAAATAGTGATGGATGATATTTACACTGTGCAAATAGTGATATATGATATTTACAATGTGCAAATAGTGATAGATGATATTAACACTGTGCAAATAGCGATAGATGATATTTACACTGTGCAAATAGTGATATATGATATTTACATTGTGCAAATAGCGATAGATGATATTTACACTGTGCAAATAGTGATATATGATATTTACACTGTGCAAATAGTGATAGATGATATTTACACTGTGCAAATAGTGATAGATGATATTTACACTGTGAAAATAGTGATAGATGATATTTACACTGTGCAAATAGTGAAATATGATATTTACACTGTGCAAATAGTGATAGATGATATTTACACTGTGCAAATAGTAATAGATGATATTTACACTGTGCAAATAGTGAAATATGATATTTACACTGTGCAAATAGTGATAGATGATATTTACACTGTGCAAATAGTGATAGATGATATTTACACTGTGCAAATAGTGATAGATGATATTTACACTGCAAATAGTGATAGATGATATTAACACTGTGCAAATATTTACACTGTGCAAATAGTGATAGATGTTATTTACACTAAGTGCCAATAGTGATAGATGTTATTTACACTAAGTGCAAATAGTGATATATGATATTTACATTTACATTTACATTACATTTACATTTAGTCATTTAGCAGACGCTTTTATCCAAAGCGACTTACAAATGAGAGCAATAGAAGCAACTACAACAGTCAGAGGCTACAGTATGCAAGTGCTGTAACAAGTCTCAGTTAATCTAACACAGAACACAGGATTTTTTTTTATTTTTTTATTTTTTTTAAATAAATTAGACAGACAGAAAAATGAATAGAATGTTAAGTGCTATTCTTGATTGGTCAGGTGCTGCTGGAAGAGATGCGTCTTTAGATGTTTTTTGAAAATGGCTACAGACTCGGCTGCTCGAATTGAGATAGGCAGGTCATTCCACCAGGTGGGGGCAGTCCAGGAAAAGGTCCGTGACAGTGATTTCATGCCTCTCTGGTATGGCACCACAAGGCGTCGTTCACTGGTAGAACGCAAACTCCTGGAGGGTGTGTATGTCTGAACAAGCGAGTTAAGGTAAATTGGTGCAGAGCCAGTGGTTGCTTTGAAGGCGAGTACCAGTGCCTTGAATTTGATGCGAGCGGCTATTGGTAGCCAGTGGAGTCTGATGAAGAGAGGCGTGACGTGCGCTCTCTTCGGCTCGTTAAAGATCACCCTCGCCGCTGCATTCTGGATCAGTTGCAAGGGTTTGATAGTGCATGCCGGAAGGCCTGCTAGAAGAGCATTACAGTAGTCCAGTCAAGAGCTTGGACCAAGAGTTTTGTGGTCAGCTCAGATAGGAAGGGTCTAATCTTCCTAATGTTGTATAATGCAAATCTCCAGGACCGGGTTGTTGCAGTAATGTGGTCAGTGAATTTTAGCTGATCATCGATCACAACTCCAAGATTCCTGGCTGTCCTGGACGGAGTTATGGTTGATGATCCTAGCTGAATGGAGAGATTGTGATGAAGTGCTGGGTTGGCTGAGACCACAAGCAGTTCAGTCTTTGCAAGGTTGAGTTGCAGGTGATGCTCCTTCATCCAGGCAGAAATGTCTGTTAGGCAGGCAGCAATACGAACACCAACCGTGGGATCATCTGGTTGAAATGAGAAGTAGAGTTGAGTGTCGTCTGCATAGCAGTGATAGGAAAAGCCATGTTTCTGAATGACCGATCCCAGTGATGACATGTAGATGGAGAAGAGAAGTGGTCCAAGCACTGAGCCCTGTGGAACTCCAGTGGCTAGATGATGTGACTTAGACACTTCACCTCTCCATGACACCCTGAAGGACCTACCTGAGAGGTAAGACTTGAGCCACTGGAGAGCAGTTCCTGAGATGCCCATCTTCATGAGAGTTGACAGGAGGATCTGGTGGTTAACTGTGTCAAAAGCAGCAGACAAATCCAGTAAGATAAGTACTGTGGATCTGGAAGCCGCTCTTGCCTGCCTCAGTGCCTCCGTAACCGAGAGCAGGGCAGTCTCAGTTGAGTAGCCGCTTTTGAAGCCGGATTGGTTGATATCCAGGAGGTTGTTCTGTTCAAGAAACGTAGAGAGCTGGTTAAAAACAACTCGCTCGAGTGTCTTTGCAATGAAAGGCAGAAGGGATACCGGTCTGTAGTTTTCTAAAAGTGCTGGGTTCAGAGATGGTTTCTTAAGCAGTGGGGTTACCCGAGCCTGCTTAAATGCTGTGGGGAAGGTCCCGGTGTGAAGAGAGGTGTTGACAATGTGAGTGAGTGCAGGAGTAACAGAAGAAGAAATGGCCTGAAGGAGGTGAGTGGGGATGGGATCAAGCGGACATGTAGTGGGATGATTGGAAAGGATGAGTTTGGAGACTTCAGCTTCAGAGAGCAGAGAAAAAGAGGGGAGTGTATGTGTGATGGAGGAGGTTTTTTGTGTGAAAAATGATGCAAAGTCATCAGCTGTAAGAGTTGATGAAGGAGGGGGGGGGGGGGGACAGAGGAGCGAAGAGAACGTTCTGAAGAGTGCACGAGAGTCAGAGCAGTTGTGTATTTTGTTGTGATAGTATGTAGTTTTAGCAGTGGAGACGTTACTAGAGAAAGAAGCGAGAAGAGACTGATACAGGGTCAGGTCAGTAGTGTTTTTAGTTTTGCGCCACTTCCTCTCTGCCGCCCGGAGCCCAGAGCGATGTTCGCGGAGAACATCAGACAGCCAGGGGGCAGAGGGAGTGGTGCGGGCTGGCCTGGATGAAACGGGACAGAGGTTGTCTAAGCAAGATGTTAGAGTGGAGCAAAGAGTGTCAGTAGCACTGTTAGTGTCTAGTGCTGAGAACTGAGCAGGTGGAGGGAGTGAGGAGGAAACCATAGTGGATAGACGGGAGGGAGAGAGTGAGCGTAGATTACGCCGAAAGGTAATCAGCGGAGGAGTGTGTGTTGTGTTAGGAGTTAGAAGGAGGTTAAGAGTGATGAGAAAGTGATCTGAGGTGTGTAAAGGAGTAACTAAAGTGACGTCTGTGGAGCAGTAGCGTGTGTAGATAAGATCAAGATGGTTACCTGATTTATGAGTAGCTGTAGTAGATACTCGCTTAAGATCAAATGAGGTCAGAAGAGTGGTGAAGTCTGCAGCCTGGGGTTTATCAAGGTGAATGTTGAAGTCACCGAGCAGTACAAGAGGAGTGTCATCCTCAGGGAAGTGAGAGAGTAACATATCCAATTCAATTCCAATTTACACTGTGCAAATAGTGATATATGATATTTACACTGTGCAAATAGTGATAGATAATATTTACACTATGCACATATTGATATATGATATTTACACTAAGTGCAAATAGTGAAATATGATATTTACACTGTGCAAATAGTGATAGATGTTATTTACACTAAGTGCAAATAGTGATGGATGATATTTACACTGTGCAAATTGTGATAGATGATATTTACACTATGCAAATAGTGATATATGATATTTACACTAAGTGCAAATAGTCATATATGATATTTACACTAAGTGCAAATAGTCATATATGATATTTACACTGTGCAAATAGTGATGTTATTTACACTAAGTGCAAATAGTGATATATGATATTTACACTGTGCAAATAGTGATATATGATATTTACTCTAAGTGCAAATAGTGATAGATGATATTTACACTGTGCAAATAGTGATAGATGATATTTACACTAAGTGCAAATAGTGATATATGATATTTACTCTAAGTGCAAATAGTGATAGATGATATTTACACTGTGCAAATAGTGATAGATGATATTTACACTAAGTGCAAATAGTGATATATGATATTTACACTGTTCAAATAGTGATAGATGATATTTACACTAAGTGCAAATAGTGATATATGTTATTAACACTGTGCAAATAGTGATATATGATATTTACACTGTGCAAATAGTGATATATGATATTTACACTGTTCAAATAGTGATATATGATATTTACACTAAGTGCAAATAGTGAAATATGATATTTACACTGTGCAAATAGTGATAGATGTTATTTACACTAAGTGCAAATAGTGATGGATGATATTTACACTGTGCAAATTGTGATAGATGATATTTACACTATGCAAATAGTGATATATGATATTTACACTAAGTGCAAATAGTCATATATGATATTTACACTAAGTGCAAATAGTCATATATGATATTTACACTGTGCAAATAGTGATGTTATTTACACTAAGTGCAAATAGTGATATATGATATTTACACTGTGCAAATAGTGATATATGATATTTACTCTAAGTGCAAATAGTGATAGATGATATTTACACTGTGCAAATAGTGATAGATGATATTTACACTAAGTGCAAATAGTGATATATGATATTTACACTGTGCAAATAGTGATAGATTATATTAACACTGTGGAAATAGTGATAGATGTTATTTACACTAAGTGCAAATAGTAATATATGTTATTTACACTGTGCAAATAGTGATAGATGTTATTTACACTGTGCAAATAGTGATATATGATATTTACACTGTATAAATAGTGATAGATGTTACTTACACTAAGTGCAAATAGTGATAGATGTTATTTACACTGTGCAAATAGTGATGGATGATATTTACACTATGCAAATAGTGATATATGATATTTACACTGTTCAAATAGTGATAGATGATATTTACACTAAGTGCAAATAGTGATATATGTTATTAACACTGTGCAAATAGTGATATATGATATTTACACTGTGCAAATAGTGATATATGATATTTACACTGTGCAAATAGTGATAGATAATATTTACACTATGCACATATTGATATATGATATTTACACTAAGTGCAAATAGTGAAATATGATATTTACACTGTGCAAATAGTGATAGATGTTATTTACACTAAGTGCAAATAGTGATAGATGATATTTACACTGTGCAAATTGTGATAGATGATATTTACACTATGCAAATAGTGATATATGATATTTACACTAAGTGCAAATAGTCATATATGATATTTACACTAAGTGCAAATAGTCATATATGATATTTACACTGTGCAAATAGTGATGTTATTTACACTAAGTGCAAATAGTGATATATGATATTTACACTGTGCAAATAGTGATATATGATATTTACTCTAAGTGCAAATAGTGATAGATGATATTTACACTGTGCAAATAGTGATAGATGATATTTACACTAAGTGCAAATAGTGATATATGATATTTACACTGTGCAAATAGTGATATATGATATTTACTCTAAGTGCAAATAGTGATAGATGATATTTACACTAAGTGCAAATAGTGATATATGATATTTACACTGTGCAAATAGTGATAGATGTTATTTACACTGTGCAAATAGTGATATATGATATTTACACTGTATAAATAGTGATAGATGTTATTTACACTAAGTGCAAATAGTGATAGATGTTATTTACACTGTGCAAATAGTGATGGATGATATTTACACTATGCAAATAGTGATATATGATATTTACACTGTTCAAATAGTGATAGATGATATTTACACTAAGTGCAAATAGTGATATATGTTATTAACACTGTGCAAATAGTGATATATGATATTTACACTGTGCAAATAGTGATATATGATATTTACACTGTTCAAATAGTGATAGATGTTATTTACACTAAGTGCAAATAGTGATATATGATATTTACACTGTGCAAATAGTGATAGATGTTATTTACACTAAGTGCAAATAGTGATGGATGATATTTACACTGTGCAAATAGTGATATATGATATTTACACTGTGCAAATAGTGATAGATGTTATTTACACTAAGTGCAAATAGAGATGGATGATATTTACACTGTGCAAATAGTGATATATGATATTTACACTGTGCAAATAGTGATAGATGTTATTTACACTAAGTGCAAATAGAGATGGATGATATTTACACTGTGCAAATAGTGATATATGATATTTACACTGTGCAAATAGTGATATAGGAAATTTACACTGTGCAAATAGTGATGGATGATATTTACACTAAGTGCAAATAGTGATATAGGAAATTTACACTGTGCAAAAAGTGATATATGATATTTACACAATGTAAAAGTAGCAGTTATTTGCTATATGTGTAAATAGTAATTAGATGTATACTTTATTTTGACAGATACATACTATTTACGTACGTTTTCATCAAATGGCACTAATCTGCCATCAAAAATTTTATTTTAAAGGCATTTTAACATTTAATCTAGTGTCCATTTTAACATGAAATACTGCTTTAATTGAAAAGTAATAAAAAATATTAGAAACACTTTTTAAATATTGGAAAATGATTGCCTAAATATGAATTAGTACAATAAAATTGTCTCAAAATACAAAACAAAAAAATATATTATTGAACAAAAATATATTAGATTGATTTTACTGAAAATAAAATAAGTCACTTCTGACGGTGAACAACACAAGTGTGACCCCCAAATTAACAATACCTGTAAAGATTCATCACTTAGACTGGGATCCATTTGCATGCTTTATTGAAATAGCAAGGTCGTACAGGCAGGGTCAGACAGGGATAAACAGGAAATGACAGCAGCAGGCAGAAACGTGGTCAGATAACAGGCAATTGCTCAGGACAGGCAGATAACACTCACAGAAGAATAACCAGGCAAGGATCAATGGGCAAGGCAGCAAGTATCGATAGACAGGAACAACAGTAGTTGTCAACAATCAGTCAAACAGGCTAAAGAAACGCTCAGAAATGTCCACCTAGGCAAAACAAGACTTTGCGATGTCTGTCTGTGACAATACCAGAGGGTTAAAGAGGCGTGTCTCCTTTAAGAGTTCAACATTAATGCCCACTGTTCTGATTGGGTGACATCTTTGCATATGAAATGAGAATTATACATGTTGATCTGTTGCAGTAATAATTACAGTTGCTGCGATTTAAAGGGTTAGTTCACCCAAAAATGAAAATTCTGTCATTAATTACTCACCCTCATGTCGTTGGACACCCGTCAGACCTCCGTTCATCTTCAGACACAAATGAAGATATTTTAGTGTAGAGCTGATGCTGAGAAAGGCTTCAGATAGGCCTCCATTGGCATTCAGTACATTTACACTCCCAAGACCCATAAAAGGCACTTAAAACGTCGTTACAAAGTCCATCTCTCCACAGTGACTCTACAATAATTTTACGATGCGACGACAATAGTTTTTGTGCGCAAAAAAAATCAAAATAACGGCTTTATCCAACTTCTTGTTCTTGTCTTCCGTGTGTGCCTCCACGACGCATGCGCGAGAATATGACGCAGATCCGGCGTTCGGACACATGACCCAGAAGAGATTTGTTCACAAGCAGAGGAAGACGCGCGTGTCTAAGCTGTTGAATTCTACATTGATCGTGCTTTAGGTCTCGACGTAGTTCTCAAAATGGGACTAAAGTGTGCATTTCATGGATTCCCGAACGCCGACGCTACGTCATATTCTCGCGCATGCGTCGTGGAGACACACACGGAAGACTAGAAGAGGCTGGATAAAGGTGTTATTTTGATTTTTTTTTGCGCACAAAAACTATTGTAGTCGCATCGTAAAATTATTGTAGAGCCACTGTGGTGAGATGGACTTTGTAACGACGTTTTAAGTGCCTTTTATGGGTCTTGTGAGTGTAAATGTACTGAATGCCAATGGAGGCCTATCTGAAGCCTTTCTCAGCATCAGCTTTACACTAAAATATCTTCATTTGTGTCTGAAGATGAACGGAGGTCTTACAGGTGTCGAACGACATAAGGGAGAGTAATTAATGACAGAATTTTCATTTTAACTGATCGTGGAACAGTGTGTGCATGAAAGCAATATTATCGCCCAAATCTTTTCTCTTTGGCAGAATTTCTCTCTTATTCCAAACCAAGAGTCTGTAAAGGATTTACTCATCAGAAACTCTTCGAAAGAAAGTGAGGGTATTTACACCTGCGTTTGCACCTGGGAGCACAATGGGATAAAACACAACAGCTCTGGATCTCGCAGACTGACCTTCACAGGTATATCTTCCTCATTCAGCCGTGTCCGGTCTATACTCTGTGCTAGGAGTTCGTTTCTAACACCATCTCTCTCTTGTTCATAGAATCGTCCCTCAGCTTTAGTCCTGAGTTTATCCTTCCCGTTAATAACTCCGTTGTGATCACTGATGTGGGTGAGGAATGGGTTACAATCTCTTTAAGCACCAAAAGTTTTCATAGTAATGTCAGTGATGAACCTGAAAGCATCGCTTGCTCTTGTGTCTCAGGCGCAGAACTGATCCTCCAGTGTTCTGTCTCCTTTGGACCCAATGTGTGTAAAAGGTGCTCGATTTACTGGGGAAGGAATAAAATGAGTGGGATGGATGGATACAAGCAGGAAAACAGGTGGATATTATCTCCTCATACAAACTACACTCTAAAAGATACTGGGTTATTTTTGAACCGAAATGGGGTTAAGTTAGGTCATTTTATTGGGTTATTTTTACTCAGGTGCTGGATAGTTTTTCTGTACACTCTAAAAAATGCTTGGTTGTTTCAACCCAAGTTTGGGTCAAAGTACAAACCCAGCCATTGGGTTACATTTTTCAATTACATTTTGAACCAACGGTTGGGTTTGTCCATATTTCAGGTGCTATGTCATTTTTTTTATTGTCAATACAAATGATGAACCCCCTCACACACCTACCCAGTGCTGGGTCAATGTAACCCAATGTTGGGTTGTCCAGCAAAACCGGTTAAAACTGGATACATTTGTCAATGGTCATGTTTTCTGTTCTGAGAGAGGAAAATTCCTGAATGAAATTAAGGTTTGTATTACATTGTAATCTTATCAAATTATTACTGTACAAGTAGAAAAACGTCTGAACTCTCACATTTTACATTTTAACATGTGTTCAGTCCAATATTTACCCAGCTCTGGGTTGCCAAATAACCCAGAAATTGTTGTTTTTAACCCAGCATTTTTAAACACATTTTTAAGTGCATGTTTATTATTTAAAATAAAAAACCTTGAGTAGGTTGGCAAAATAACCCAACATATGTTCTGTCATATTTATCCAGCGCTGGGTTGCCAAATAACCCAGAAAAGTTTTTTTTTTAACCCAGCATTTTTAAACAGATTTTTTTTGTGTGTATTTTTATTATTTAACATGAAAACCTTGATTAGGTTGACAAAATAACCCAACATATGTTCTGTCCAATATTTACCCAGCACTGGGTTGCCAAATAACCCACAAATGGTTGTTTTTAACCCATATTATAACCCAGAATTTTTTAATTAATCAAAATAATCAAATTATTACTGTACAAGTAGAAAAACGTCTGAAGTCTCACATTTTACATTTTTTGTTTGCATGTAAGTCGCAGCTAATGTCTGCTTGAATGCTGGGTCAAAAAACCCGACTTGTGTTCTGTCCAATATTACCCAGCGCTGGGTTGCCAAATAACCCAGAAATGGTCATTTTTAACCCAGCATTTTTATTATTTAAAATGAAAAAACTTGAATAGGTTGACAAAATAACCTAACATTTGTTCTGTCCAATATTTACCCAGCGCTGGGTTGCCAAATAACCCAGAAATGGTAGTTTTTAACCCAGCAGTTTTTAACCCAGCATTTTTATTATTTAAAATGAAAAACCTTGAATAGGTTGACAAAATACCCAGTTTTTTTTTTAACCCAGCATTTCTAAACAGAAATTTGCCAAATAACCCACAAATGGGTATTTTTATCCCAGCAGTTTTTAAACCAGCTTTTTTTAAGTGCACCTTTATTATTTAAAATGAAAACCAACTGCTGGGTTCAAACAACCCATACGCTGGGTTAAAACAACCCATTCGCTGGGTTAAAACAAACCATTCACTGGTTTAAAACAACCCAACTGATGGGTTAAAACAAACCAATAGCTGGGTTAAAACAAACCATTCACTGGTTTAAAACAACCCAACCGCTGGGTTAAAACAAACCATTCGCTGGGTTAAAACAACCCAATCGCTGGGTTAAAACAAACCATTCACTGGGTTAAAACGACCCATTCGCTGGGTTAAAACAACCCAACTGCTCGGTTAAAACAAACCAATAGCTGGGTTAAAACAAACATTCACTGGTTTAAAACAAACCATTCACTGGGTTAAAACAACCCATTCGCTGGGTTAAAACAAACCATTCACTGGTTTAAAACAACCCAACTGCTGGGTTAAAACAAACCATTCGCTGGTTTAAAACAACCCAATCACTGGGTTAAAACAAACCATTCACTGGGTTAAAACAAACCATTCGCTGGTTTAAAACAACCCAATCGCTGGGTTAAAACAAACCATTCACTGGTTTAAAACAACCCAACTGCTGGGTTAAAACAAACCATTCACTGGTTTAAAACAACCCAACTGATGGGTTAAAACAAACCAATAGCTGGGTTAAAACAAACCATTCACTGGTTTAAAACAACCCAACCGCTGGGTTAAAACAAACCATTCGCTGGGTTAAAACAACCCAATCGCTGGGTTAAAACAAACCATTCACTGGGTTAAAACGACCCATTCGCTGGGTTAAAACAACCCAACTGCTCGGTTAAAACAAACCAATAGCTGGGTTAAAACAAACATTCACTGGTTTAAAACAAACCATTCACTGGGTTAAAACAACCCATTCGCTGGGTTAAAACAAACCATTCACTGGTTTAAAACAACCCAACTGCTGGGTTAAAACAAACCATTCGCTGGTTTAAAACAACCCAATCACTGGGTTAAAACAAACCATTCACTGGGTTAAAACAAACCATTCGCTGGTTTAAAACAACCCAATCGCTGGGTTAAAACAAACCATTCACTGGTTTAAAACAACCCAACTGCTGGGTTAAAACAAACCATTCGCTGGGTTAAAACAACCCAACTGCTGGGTTAAAACAAACCATTCACTGGGTTAAAACAACCCAACTGCTGGGTTAAAACAAACCATTCACTGGGTTAAAACAAACCATTCGCTGGTTTAAAACAACCCAATCGCTGGGTTAAAACAAACCATTCGCTGGGTTAAAACAAACCATTCACTGGTTTAAAACAACCCAACTGCTGGGTTAAAACAAACCATTCGCTGGGTTAAAACAACCCAATCGCTGGGTTAGAACAAACCATTCACTGGGTTAAAACAAACCATTCGCTGGGTTAAAACAACCCAATCGCTGGTTTAAAACAACCCAACTGCTGGGTTAAAACAAACCATTCGCTGGGTTAAAACAAACCATTCACTGGTTTAAAACAACCCAACTGCTGGGTTAAAACAAACCATTCACTGGGTTAAAACAAACCATTCGCTGGGTTAAAACAACCCAATCGCTGGGTTTGTCCATTTTCACCCTAACTTGGGTTGTTTTTAACCCAGAATCTTTTTGAGTGTATGTCAAAAGATCAAGATCAAACTCTATTTCTCTTGTCATGAGCTCTTTAAAAGTAGTTAAACTGAGCCCCATTTTGCAAAAGCAGTGGCCTAAAATAACTAGACCTTCACACTAAACAACTGATACCCGCTCTACTCTAGATCTCTGATATGAACAGCACATTTTCTGATGATGGGTAATTGGTGCTGTTTTTCTCCAGAAAGCAAGATGGCACCATTCAGTCATTTTTGAACATCACTAGAGTGTCTGAGTTGGACCTCCGCTCTGAGTTTCGCTGCATAGCTAAAGACCCATATAAAGTGGTTTTTGTATCAGTCACTTTGAAGAGGCAAGGTGAGATCCTCTGATCTGATCTATGAATAAGTTAATTAAAAATGCATTATTTTACCCAATATTTGTGTCACATTTCGTTTTATTCTCTAAATTACAATATAAAGCAAAATCACTTGGAATTAAATGTTGCTAAGATTTCCATTTTAGTATTAATATTTTATGTGTGTATTACATTTTAATATTATAATATTATGACTGTAAATATTAAAATATAATGTAAACATTTATTGAGCATAGTCATTAGAGTTGTAGTCTTGTTGTGCTGCTGTTTTACTCTGGTTTGCATGTTTCATGTTGTATTTCAGCTTCAGTGTGTCCTGTGATTCTGGCGTGCATGTGCACGTTTCTCCTTGTCCTGGCGCTCGGTGGGATAGTGAAGTGGTTCTCATTGGATCTGATGCTGTTTTTAAGGGAAGTCTTCTTCAAGCTCAACAGGAAAGAGGGTAAAGAATAATATTTTATAAATACTTTACAATAAGGTTTCATTAGTTAATGCATTAACTAACCGTATGTGTTACTGTGTTTATTGATCTTTGTTCATGTTAGTTCACAGTGCATTAACTAATGCTAGCAAACACAACTTTTGATTTTAATAATGTATCAGTTACTTAACAGTAACTTAACATTAACAAAGATGAATAAATCCTGCAGAAGTGCAGTTCATTCTTAGTTCATGTTAACTAATGAAACCTTATTGTAAAGTGTTACCAATACATTTTATATAATTTTATTAAAAATGACATATAATATTACAATATTACAGGTTTTCAAGGAGTGGGACTGTGCTGGATATATATGGGAATAAATAGGAAATATATTTATTACTCAGTATTGTCTTGTTTTTCAGTAAAAGTATTCTCGAATTAACATACATTTACATTAAAAGAACAATGACTATTATGTCTTGTTTCATGAAAAAAATGCATCAAAAGGAAGTGAGTTTATGCTTAAAACAAGAACAAATATCTGAGGGTCAGAAAAATCTACCTTTAATTTAAGATTTTTTTTTTTACTGACCCCATTGCAAGATATTTTTTGCTTTAAGAATAAATACTTAATTTTGACATTTCTTTCAGAAAACAAGACTTAATATCTTTTGCTTTTCAAGTAAATATACAGTATATGTAAATATTAGTGCTGTCAAATCGATTAATCGCCTCCAAAATAAAGGTTGTGTTTACATCATTTTCATGTGTGTGTATTGTGTATAATATTATGTATTTGAATACACACACATGCATGTGTATATATATTCAAGAAAATTTGCATGCATATACTGTATGTATGTATATATATATATATATATATATATATATATATATATATATATATATATATATATATATATATATATATATATATATATATATATAAATAAATATATATAAATATAACAAATATATACATGCATGTGTGTGTATTTATATATACATAACAATTATACACAGTACACACATATGAAAATGATGTTAACACAACCTTTATTTTGGATGCGATTAATCGATTTGACAGCACTCATTTATATATAGCAATATATTGAAATGATCACTTGTGACTTCTACAATGCAATGCATAAATGCATTTTCTCATTTTGACAGATGGGAAACTCTATGATGCTTATGTGATTTGCCAGAGAAACAACTTGGATGAGACGACAGGCCAAACTGTGAGTGACTTTGCTGGATCTCTTCTAACCGTGCTGGAGAGATACTATGGCTTTAAACTGTTCATTCACGGCAGAGATGACCTACCTGGGGAAGGTACGCTTGTTCAACTGTTTCATGTAATCTTCTCTGCGGTGCGTGATGAACATGAACATGTGCTTGCTTTCACTGTGCACTGCAAATAAAATGAGGTTATTTCCAGCACAAATATCTAAAAGTTCTTAAAACAAGATGTTTTTACTGGAGACGCAAAATGACTGAAGATAACAAGTCTTGATTTCTGAAAAATGTCTGCCAATGGGGTAAAACAACAACTTGTTTTCCCTTTAAATTAGGTTGATATTTTCTGACCCCACTGGCAGATATCTGATCTTGTTTTAAGCATAAACTTCGATGCATTTTTCATTAAAAAAGACTTAATGGACTCTATTATACAACTGGTGCAATGTGGCGTGACACAAGTGTGTTCTGCTAGTTTCAGCTCGACGCAGTTCTCATGTTTACGTCCAGCTCCTCGTTGTTTAAATCTCAAATGCACTGGCGCATCTGTTCCCCCATGGGCATCTGGTCTGAACACCAGGTGTGATCAGGAGCATTGTTGGAGCGTTGCTATTGTGAGGAACTGAAAACCACTGACCATTGACCAACACACACCTGCTCTAAAGTCAATAGTGCAGTATGTGTGTGTTATTTAAAGGGGTTGGGAAATCAACTTTTCATTCAGCCTTTTATATATAAAAGGTCATGGTAATTAGGGATGGGCGATATGGACTTAAAAATGTATCCCGATATTTTCTAGTATTTATTGCGATAACGATATCAATGACGATAAATGTAGTATCATTCCCCATGTTTTTGGATACAAGTGAGAGCTGCATGCATTCTTGAGAGCCTCAGAAAAACAAGCAATGATCTAAAGTAAAACGTACCTGTCATCAAATAGGCTCCTATAATACATTAGTTGTAATTAATGTAAAATTCCACACCAGCCTTTTCAGAAATGGAAAAGTTGCAGATATAATTGTCTTCTGTAAAAGTGCAGGTAGTGTTTAAATAGCGCAACTGTGCTGAAAAACATCACACAATACAAACAATAATAATTCAAATCAATGACAAGTTTTAAATGTAAACCGATTCTGTATTTATTCATACACTCATGGTGCAAATAGTGGTAAAAATTGCAGAAACAGCAAAAGTAATTATCCCAACCATGTCTTCAGATTACAAAAAAAGTTGCAAATAATGATTTAATGATAGAACTTCAGTAATTTGAGTTGATAAGATAATAATACCACAAATTCTTCTACTAATAAAAATAAACTGCACTAAGGATTAATGAGCTTCTGGGTTCATGAATATTAATCACGTTGTCAGCGCTCATTCAAAATGATTTGCTGAAATCAAAACAGGCAGAGTAATAGGTGCGCGCCAGCCAATGAGATTCCTGTTTGTGCATTAGTTTCTTCCTGTTTATTAAAGGCTGAATAATTCGAAATAATCAACTAGGCTTTATCGTTATTATCACGGGAAGGCAAATTCTTATCGTGGGGAGAATTTTTACCAGTATAATCGCAAACGATAAGATATCGCCCATCATAATGGTAATATATCCTGTATTATATTACGGGGCCGTTCCAGGCAGCTCTCCAGACCGCATTACAGTTCCATATCACTTCGCATAGTTAACTGTAATAACGGAAATTACAGGACTAAAAAAAACATGATAGACGATTAGAACGTTCATCAGCCAATCAGATTCAAGCATTCAACGGCCCTTTAGTATAGAGTGTAGCAACTTAAAGGCTACACATACATTTTTTTCACTAGCGAGGTAATAACAGCGCTGTTTAGAGACGCAACTTCCTTGTTAGTCAAAGAAAAGCTTATATTGACACCAGGCCCAGAAAACGAGAGATCTCAGAATAAGCCAACCCTTGACGTGAGCGTGTGTTGAAACGCCGCCTCAAGCCCCGCCCACCGACTCGTGGAGATAAACTGATCGCGCTACAGATCAATAAACATGCCGAAGATAGCAAGATATTGCGCTGCCTGCTTGTGGAAGAACACAGCCGCTGCATAAGCTTCTAATATTAGGAATATGTGGTTGAACTTTATTTTTAATGAAGTTCCAGCTCACGTGCGTAAGACATTGCGTTTGTTCGCTTCATTTTACTGCGGATTCGTTTGTAAACAAGACACAGGTCGAGATTTGCAGACATATTGAGATTAAAACACAATGCTGTTCTTCTATATTGGATCCGACGAATCGGTGCAACACACTTATGTGAGTAAAACATGTGTTTTATATGTGTTAGGATTGCATTGTTACAGATGGTTTGATATCTATTGATTATGTTGCGGAAGTTTTGCTGATGCACGTGCTTGGCGTGTGTGTGTGTGTTAGTGATGCGAGGTCGGCGGATATATCCACCGATTGGGCGGGCCAAGTAATAAAAAATAACATTCGGATTAATCGCGGGTGGACGAGAGATGAATCATTGTGTTTGTTTGATAAAGACATTTTGCGAGCTCTGTGGGTGATTCATTTCGGTTGCCGTTTCTCCACATTGGAAGTTTTCAAAACAATTCCCCACATGTGCTGTCTGGGGAGCCGAAACTCATTATTATGCGAAACAGTTATCCAATCCTAGCCGTGGGCGTTTACTGCCAAGTCTTCAGTGCAGCACGCCCATCAAAACCGAGCGTTCCAGGAGAGAGCCTCAAAACCAGGGTAGAAAATAGCCTATTACTTATTCATTATGATGTTTCTGAATGTCAAAACCACTCGAACGTCATAAGTTTACCTCAGACAACAGTATAAAAAAAATTAAAAAGCCAGTTCATGACACCTTTAACCCTAAAGCCATCTTCTGGACAAATGAGGGTAAAATCGTTTTGTTTTGTTTTTTAAAAATACTTTCCTTAATCTGAGCGGTACAAGACTTGGATACTTTTCCTAAGTTTGCCACCTGAACACACAAAAAAAATTGACACGATTCTACAATGTTAAGTGCTTGAAAAAAAAAAGTCCTTAATCCCGCCTTAGTGGACAAAATTGGGCACCCATAGGAATGAATGGAAAAAACTGTAATTCCAAGCATATTTTTTTTTATTTGTCCAAAAAAAAATCTATAAATCCAACACAATGCAGATCATACATACACACGAATCAAGGAGTGAGCCTATGCAACATTCTCAATGTGGCAAACACTCGCACTCACACACACACACACACACACACATCCACAAAAGCATTGCATTGAAAGCCATTGAATGAGCCTATAACAGAGTGAGTTTTATTTTTTTATTTTTGTCAAATAAAACAGTCACTCACACATACACAAACAAAAGAATTAAATGAGCCAATAATTGGGCAATTTAAAAAAAAGTTAAAACATTGGTTTACAAAGTTTAGCCCATATGCAGCCATTGAGTTCTATTGCCATCTAGTGGCTATTGATATTGTAGCTTTAAAAAGAAATTAATACCATCATAGGTCACCAGATGTCACCAAAGTCACCACATTTTTAGGTTTTGGCTCTCTGGACTTGCTGATATGTTTTTTTTTTTTACATAAGTTAAAGAAATATTAAATATAACATAAAAATAAGCATATCTTACATTTACAAAATGACACTTACAAAAATATGGTACTTTTACAGGTAAATAAATTCATTAATACCCCAAAAATCACAAAAAAGGCATGAATTGATATAATTTATTTTATCAAAGATGGTGACATAACATTTATTAAAAAAATTGGAATCACACTTGTGACCTTCGTGCCCAAATGTGTCCACAAAGAAGGGATTAAGGGCTGTTATGCGAGGCTGGCTTGAGGGTGTGTTAGTAATATGAGCCTATGGGTACACTCTGATTATTACACACACAGGGAGCAACAGCAGCACACACACATTGTTAAATATTAAATTTATAAAGATTCCTCTCTGGAGAAGCGTTCAGTCTTTCCGCTCGCATGTAACTAGTGAATCCGTCATGGTGCGAGCACAACTGGCTTTTAAAGGGAAAGGGAGATGAGACTCTGATTGGTTTATTGCACGTTAAGCCCAAAACACACCCATGACTCATTAAGAGACGAGGGACGACCCTTTTAGACCATGCGCCTGGCACACCGACCATTTTTTCTGTCGTTAAACTAGCAAAAGTGGTTTCGGACATGCCCTAAGAGCACCTCGCCATAAGCTTTAGAGTAGACGATGCGCTCAAATCGGTAAAATAGGGCCCAATATCTTCAGTCATTTTGCTTCTTCAGTAAATGTCTCTTGATTTAAGAATGTTTTAGATATTTGTACTGGAAAACAAGACAAAATACGGAGGAACAACATCCTTTTTTTGCTGTGTGCAATAGATATACTGATGCTTTTTGATGCATGTTTCTCGAATGTTGCTTCCTGTGTCTTCACCAGACTGCATGAACCTGATTGAAACTAAGATACAGCTCAGTCGGAGACTTATCATCATTCTAACACCAGAAACCGGCACCAGTTCTCCTGCAGCTTATGATCTGCAAGTGGGGCTCCATCAGGCTCTGGTTCAAGGAGACACCGGTGTGATTCTCATCCAGCTGGGACAGATGCAGGACTACACACATCTGCCTCTCGGACTGCAGCATCTCCTCTGTAAGAGTTCTCCTTTAGTGTGGAGAGACGGAGAATCCTCACCAAGCTCCAGGTTCTGGAAGAGAGTGCGATATAGGATGCCTGTTGCGCCGTCCCATCAGTGGAGTAGTGCGAAAAATACACCACTCGAATGTCAGCGTTTACCAGTTTAATGAGAGAGACGCATTTCAGGTCCAGGGGCCGGATTCACAAACATTTTACTTCAGGAAGAAATGTTTGTAAGTTTGCGGTTCTTGAAATACTGAACATCTTATTTTTGTTTGTGATTTTATTTTATTTTAAGAGGAAAATGACAGGCTTTGGTGTTATTTGGTGAAGTCCCATATTTGACTCATTTTATTTCCCGAATTCAGCAAAAAGTCACATCAGACATACCAATCAGGCTAAACATTATGGCCTAATATTGCGTTGGTCCCCCTTTTGCTGCTAAATCAGCCCTGACCCGTCGAGGCATGGACTCCACTAGACCACTGAAGGTGTGCTGTGGTATCTGGCACCAAGATGTTAGCAGCAGATCCTTTAAGTCCTGTAAGTTGCGAGGTGGGGCCTCCATGGATCGGACTTGTTTGTTCAGCACATCCCACAGATGCTCGATTGGATTGAGATCTGGGGAATTTGGAGGCCGAGTCAACGCCTCAAACTCGTTGTGCTCCTCAAACCATTCCTGAAGCATTTGTGCTTTGTGGCGGCGCATTATCTGCTGAAAGAGCCACAGCCACCAGGGAATACTGTTTCCATGAAAGGCTGGACATGGTCTCAACAATGCTTAGGTTGGTGGGACGTGTCAAAGTAACATCCACATGGATGGAGGACCCAAGGTTTCCCAGCAGAACATTGCCCAAAGCATCACTGCCTCCACCTCCACGCCTTCTTCCCATAGTGCACCTGGTGCCATGTGTTCCCCACGTGCATCAATGAGCCTTGGTCACCCATGACCGCTCAAATCCTCACGCTTGCCCATTTTTCCTGCTTCTAACACATCAACTTTGAGGACAAAATGTTCACTTGCTGCCTAATATATCCCACCAACTAACAGGGGATGAAGAGATAATCAGTGCTATTCACTTCACCTGGTCATAATGTTATGCTTGATCGCTGTATATGACCAGTCATTATTTTGATCATTGGTGGAACTTCAGAGAACTCGTGCACATCCCTAGTAATAGTAAAGTTTGGGGTCTGTAGGATTTTTAAAATGTTTTCCCCCCTGATACATTTTTGGTAGATCTTTCTAAAGGAAATGCAGTTTACAGAGTGTCCTTGCATATTAATTTCAAATATGCATGTAGATTGTTTTTAATGTTTCCATATTTTAATAAATATCTTCTTCTGCATAAATTACACTACTTTTTTTGTTTAAACAATGTAGGCTCTATAGACCTTATTCAGAGAAGCGCCATCTTTTCAAAGGGATCCGCTGTAAAAAGCTGTATAAAGCTCTTAGATCACTTATCATTTTCCACAGCTCATGTTGTCTGGAGTTTTTTTGTCTGCTGAGATTTATTGGAAGAATTAAATTGTATTTCCTCATCCAAAGTATAGTAGACAACTGCTTAATTGATGTTGCAGGTAAATATAATGTTGTATTATCTGCATATGTGACTGTCCATGCACACTTTAAAACAAGAGGAAGATCATTGATAATGAAAATAATAATGGTCCTAAACAACTTCCTTCATTGCAACTCTTTCACTTCTGCATAACTTCCATTATAAAATACACATTGTGCCATTAGACAGATAACTTTTAAACCAATGCACAGAATGGGAAGTACATCTGTAACATTTCAGTTTCAATAATGAATGATCCAGTAGCCTACCTTAAAAGCTGAGCTAAAATCTAACAATACTTCTCTTACTAGGTTATCTGTGCTAAACGATCATCTGTCATCTGTGTTAATGCTGTTCCTGTTGATGTGCATGCTGAAAATCGATAAAAATCGACTTGATTTCCTACCCATTATTTCATTATTCTACATTTTTACCATCATATTTACATTCACTTATTTTAATTTTGTAAAACAGTCTTTTCTTTTTGATTTCTTAATTTGCAATTCACTTCCTCCTTGTTCCCAGTTCTGTTTGCTGTACTCTTTTCCACATCTCTCTCAATCATAATGTTTTTCAACTCATTATTATTGCATGGTGCCATAATATTCTTCACTGTACATTTTTGCATAGGTCCATGCTTGTCAACCAAAGGGTAAAATATTTCAAATGCTGACAATGCATTATCACGATGAACTTCCTTATCTTCCTTCCGTCCTTCGGATGAGACATTAAACCGAGGTCCTGACTCTCTGTGGTCATTAAAAATCCCAGGATGTCCTTCGATCAAGAGTAGGGGTTTAACCCCGGCATCCTGGCCAAAAAAATGTGCCCATTGGCCCCTGTCCATCATGGCCTCCTAATCATCCCCATATACTGTATATATACGATTGGTATCATCCCTCAGTCTCCTCTCCACCAATCAGCTGGTGTGTGGTGGGCGTTCTGGCGCAATATGGCTGCCGTCGCATCATCCAGGTGGATGCTGCACATCGGTGGTGGTTGAGGAGATTCCCCCTTCTATGTAAAAGCGCTTTGAGTGAGTGCCTAGAAAAGCGCTATATAAATGTAATTAATTATTATTATTATTATTATTATTATTATTATTATTATTATTATCATCAATATCAATCCAACATACAGTATTTACGTCTGTACACAATGATTCTTGACTGAATCTCTTATATGATCTTTTATAAATTACTTATGGTTTTCTAAGTGGTTACATGCTTGCTAAATAAAACGTAGGCTATATTTTTTATATTTATATATATATATTTATATTATTATTTTATATTTTTTTACGCATGTGCTTAAAGGCCTTAAACCGCTTGAATCCTAATAAATGCTGCTTGCAGCTTTACATCTCTTTTCTACTGGTGTGTGAATTACATGCTTGTATATTGTTTAATGCGTTAGAATATGGAGAATTACTGGAGGATGTGTAGGCTTATATGTGTTAATGCGGCCATGGGGCGCTGGTAAGTCACGTGCACGTGCTCCTTTCATAGTCATTGTTTACTTTCGGTTTCGTTATTGTTGAGGCGTTGGTGACAAAATGGCGCAGAGTGCAAGTAAGTTTTAATTACCATATATATCTATATTACAAGATAAACATTTCTTTAATAATCCGTCAGAATCTAAACTTATTTAAGCAATTGACTACCTCATATAATCATTAAACTGTATTTAATATAACTTAGCAGCCTACTAAAGTTTACAATATCGAGAGAGAAAAAACGCAAATTATGCTAACTTACGTAAGACATGTAGACCTACATTTTGTTAATCATAAAACATGTAGTCTGTTGTAGTTTTTCTGAAATTAAACCGTGTGCTCAGAATCAGGCAGTTATTTTCATTTAGTACTTATTATCTTGTGTTGTTTTGATCTTTTCCAGACATACGAATTCCTCCGACATTGAGAGGAGTAGAGAAACGTGAGTGTCCTAATCATACGTTAGCCTAATGAGCATTTTATTGACATAATTTTTTTACATTCAATTTTCATATTTAGTTTATATATGATTAATTCCGAATGATTTTAACCATGTATGTTACCCAGATCCACAAAAAAAAAATGGTTTGTGTTCTTGTGTTTTGCAGAGGGCAGAAGAAGTCCAGATGGGGATCGACCCAACAGTATGTCAGTTTAAATGATTTTACAACAACAACAAAGTGTAGGGTTGCCAACAGAAAAATAAGGGACAATCGTGGTTCTTTAAAGGAAAATAAGGGGAAGAATAAGGGACACTCAAAATATTTGTACTGCTACCATATCAGTATCTGCAAGTATGTGTATAATTAAAGGTGTTTAAAAGGTTCTCAGATGTAACCGGTCGACTCGCACTTCCCAAGCGACACTAGTTAGGAATGACTTATCTGAGTTGTGTATTAATGTGGACACGGGACAACAGACGACAGTTCACTGGATCTTTAATCCCTGCTGCCTGTTAAACATAGAAATAAGCAGCCTCTTTGAGTGAGATTGCCCTTTTCCTTTCTATAAAATAAATGTGTACATTTAATCACCATGTGCTCACTTCCATATATAAAGAAAAATATAACTCAAAAAGCCCACACATAGAAGTAAAATAACACTTTACACACGAGTTTGAGTGAAAATATAGATATAAAAGCAATAATTGGGATAAAGATTAAAGAAGATTATCAGGAAAATTAACAGATACCCATCTCTCCCATGAGATTACAATATCAGAAGGGGAGAGGAGGGGGCAGAACAGGAAGTTAAGGCATCATTGTGATCACACAACACTTAAAGGAGAAGCACTCATTTTGATCAGGTAACCACAGAAGACATATATGAACAATTTTGTGTTAATTATTCCCAACAGTACATATTTATCAGTGTAATTTCTATACCCGTTACACAGACATAAACACATTTGGGTCATTCCATGTCAAAATCAACCCCAGCTCAAATTTGTTTCTGAAGAAAGACAAACAAAAATGAAGAAAATTAAACTATTAAATGTGATGGGTGTATCCAGTAATTCAATATTTTGTAGGATGACAATTTTCTCCTGAGATTTGAGATTTTATGCCTTGTCTGTGAAACCGGGGGTAAATCTGTGAAGATCTCAGCAGAGGAGGATTAAACAACTCCACAAACAGCATTACCAGCTTCACACATTACTAACCAGACTGACTTTATTTCTGTCACACGTCTACTAATGCTCTTACTGAGCATTAACAGAGGCTTAGATGTTGATGATTTATTGAAAATGAGTTCTGATTCAGCATTATGGTGGTCAGTTTTTGCTTTAGTTGGGCAGTTTGACTCTGATGTTTTAATGCTAGTTTTTCTCTGGCTGCTGTAAATGTGTTTGTTATGGCTATTACGGCAAGAGAAAATGTGATCAGATGATGTTGGTTACTTGATGGCAATAAAGATATAATCATCATGTAGTGTTTTATCAGCTGATTAATATAATTTTAGTAATGTTTCTACTGCATGACATCCAACAGTGTTTTAATAAGAACATTTGTAGATCACGTGACAGCAGCAAGCAGGTTCCTGATTGATTAACGTGGCGCGAACAGACTCCAAAGTTCAGATTTTTGAACTCGGACATCAGACGCAAATTTGCATCAAACACGTGAATGCACAAAAAGCACCAAATAAAATCACTTGCGCGTATCGTGCAAGACACGTAATTCGCCTCTTTCGCACGAATGAGGCAAAATCACGTATATTGCGCAGCGCTAAACGTGCCGCAGGACCTCCAGACGAACGTCAGCGCGTCTTTACATTGACTTAAAATGGAAATCACTCACTCCAGAAGCTCAATTTGCGTTCGGTGTGAACGCAGCAGTAAACATACCTGGGTATTTCACATAACCTGCTTTCTGGAATACCCCCACGAGTGTTAAAGTAACACTGAAGCAGTCTATAAGTTAATGAGATAATTAAGAGATTAATTAAGTGATGATTGACCATTAGTGGTGACACCTGATGATAATGAGAAGAATCACTGAAGGAAAGAGGAACAAGAAGAACAGAAAAAAGAAAAACACAAGAACTACAACTGACTTCCGCCACAGCCTTAGATGAAATCAACTGAAGATAAAAGACATTAAATCACATAAAGATGTCATTAAACAACTCCACAAACAGCATTACCAGCTTCACGCATTACTAACCAGATTGAATTTATTTCTGTCAGATAAAATTTTATTTCTGTTAATTCTCATTCTCAATGAGAATTAACAGAGGTCAATTATTTGGTCTCCATTATGGTAATCAGTGTTTGTTTTAGTTGGGCAGTTTGACTCTTGACTTTTTATGTCAGTTTATGGTCTTTGAAACAGTGTTTATCAAAACACATAATTTGTTTAAAAGGAAGCCAGAAACAAAGATGATCAGGTGATATATAAAGTAGAATAATTCACTAATCTCATCATTGACCATAAGTGGTAATTGATTATTAATAGATGGTTTCCACCTGTCTTGCCCCAGATCAGGAATTCTGAATTTATATTTTTTTAAATATTTTGTGGATTTTTTTGGACACAAACATCACAGACATCAAGAATCAGAATATGAATCTCAACAATGGTGACATACTTAATGCTGCAATGCATCCGGGGAGCCATGAGTTTTATATGGTGAGAGATTTAATGTCTTCTTTTATCTTCAGTGGATTTCATCTAAGGCTGTGGCTGAAGTCAGTTGTAGTTCTTGTGTTTCTCTTTCCTTCAGTGATTCTGCTCATGATCATCAGGTGTTCAGCATTAATGCACAATCATCACTTCGTTAATCTCTTAATTATCTCATTAACTTATACACTGCTTCAGTGTTACTTTAACACTCTGTAGAGTGGGGTCATGTGTGATCTGAGCTTGGGAGTTGATTTAACTCTGGGGATTTTGCTGTGTACAAAAACAATACAAATTCATACATGTTATCTCTGGGAAGAAATTGGGATTAAAGGGGTCAATTACTGTATCTCATTGACCCCATTGGCATAAACCGATTCAGTGTTACATTTAACAGCCTGTAGTGTGCACACTGAGCAGAGTTAATTTCATCTTGGCTAACCCATGTGGGGTCAACATAGAAACCGTGGACAAAACTGTCTGGGCCCAGTTACACAGCCCAGGTCAAACCCATATGGGCCCCACATGGCTGTGCTGGCTGGGGTGTGACACAAGGATTGTGATTACTGAATGTCTGATTTTACTCTTTGCAGTGAGGATTGTTCTGCTGGGGAAGAGTGTGTCTGAAAACAGTGGAGTGGGAAACTTCCTGTTGGAACGAGCAGCGTTTTACAGTGAAGCTTCTCCAAATGTTGTAGAGAGAGTTGGAGGAAGACTGAAGGACAGACACATGATGGTCATCAACTGTCCTCAGCTGCTCCAGACAAACATCTCAGATCATCAGATCACACGGATTGTGAGAGAGTGTGTGAATCTCTCTGATCCAGGACCTCATGTCTTCATACTCGTACTGCAGCACAATGATTTCACTGAGGACGACAGATACAGAGTTAAAACTATCCTAAAAGAATTCAGCGAAGAGGCGATTCAACATACTATTGTGCTCACGACTGATGAAGAGACACCTGTGACAGTTAATAAGTCCATTCAACAGTTAAATACTGAATGTAGAGGAAATTTTAAGCTTGCTAATAAAACAGAGGAATTGCACTCTATAGTATTTCAACGCTTAGAGGAGATACTCAAAGCAAATCATGGAGAATTTCTCCATTTCTCCGATGACGGAAAACACAGAGACACCTATACAAAGACAAAAGAAACAAAAGGTTTTCTTTTTCATATACTAATAATAATGTGGTCCTATATAGACATACAGTATTATGTAGAACAAAATTCTGTGTTCTTCAGTGTCATACGTTCCTGTTTTCCTGCTGGTTTTCAGTTGATTCAACATACATACATAAAATATCTAAATGTATGTTATAGTAAAATATGTGTGTTTTTGTTTAAGGAAACACATCTGCTCAGAGAAAGCAGAAGCTGAATTTGGTGTTGTGTGGAAGTGATGAAAGCCTGAAGGACTCCATATCAAATCATATAAGGGAGAAGAATCGTGTTAGTCTGGTGAAGCTTCCAGCTCTCAATCAGCTCTCAGAGGAGGAAGTGATGCGTCAGACTCTCCGCTGTGTGTCTCTCTGTGATCCTGGAGTTCATGTTTTCCTCCTCATTATTCCTTATGGTCCTCTCAATAATGAAGACAAAGCAGAAATGGAGAAGATCCACGGGATATTCAGCTCAAGCATCAACAAACACATCATGATCCTTTTAATCCAAGATAAGAATGTGATTAGTAGTATAAGTAGTCTTGAGACGTTTATCCAGACATTTGGAGGACAACGTTTTGTTCTGGACAACGGCTTACAGGTTCCAGCTCTACTTCAGGATGTGGAGAATATGGTAAAGGAGAACGAAGGAAGTTTCTACACGACATTCATGTACCTTCAGGCTCAAGTAGAACTGGAGAGAAACAAACACAAAGCTGAAATAGAGAGACTGGAACAAGCTTTGATGAAAACTCAACCAACAGCAGGTATGAGTTCATAAAAGTGTATCAATGGATA
Organism: Gobio gobio; assembly: GCF_949357685.1. Lineage (NCBI taxonomy): Eukaryota > Metazoa > Chordata > Actinopteri > Cypriniformes > Gobionidae > Gobio > Gobio gobio. Next base: position 54,456,398 of record NC_137103.1, on the reverse strand, counting down.
GTTTGTCATCATTAGAATTTCATAAATGATTCCAGTCTTATTTTATCTTAATGCTACACTGCATATTTCAAATATAAACATTATGAAAATGCATAATTACTATACCAGTCAACAGTAGCGGCTCTTCACCGTGAATTGAGGTAGGGCAGTTTATAATCAACATTTTGTAAGATTTATATTCTAATTGCTGAACAATGCAGAACACACCGCCTGAGGTGGTGCTCTAATTATGATTGACATGAACACAGAGAATGCTTTCTTAATATTGCCTTAATGTAGAATTGATCTATTAATTCACTACAGTAATATCTACTTTGAGCAGGGCAAGTTCGGTCCTAGTGAGCCGCTGTCCTGCAGAGTTTGGCTCCAACCCTGAAAGACGTCTATAGAAGCTCTTATTGAAAATTAACAGAGGTTTAGATGTTGATGTTTTATTGAAAGTGTTTGATCACCATTATGGAGATCAGTGTTTCCTTTAGTTGGGCAGTTTGACTCTTGGCTTTTTATGTGAGTTTGTGGTTTCTGTTACAGTGTAAACAAAACACAATCTGTTCAAATCAAAAGAAGCCATAAACAAAAATGTTTGACTAAACTCATCACAAACTAAAACCATTAATAAGTAATATTCACCAACAATACTTTCTTGCCATAGATCAGACATTCTGAATTTTAAACATATTCTTGGGTGAAAAAAGTTTAGACGCACACAGATATCAAGAATCAGCATATGAATCTCAACAATGGTGACATACTTAATGGGTAACTTTTGTGATTTAGCATTAGGCTTTGTATCAGTAGAAACCCCGTTGTATATTTTAATTATGGTTCTTTTCCCCCTCATGTCCCCCTGAGACGAGATAATTATGCATTTTATTTCTGGAAAAATTCCTCCGATGACGCAGATATCGTCATTTTGCGTCATCGGATGATCTTTTGGCCAGAGGCTAAAAACTATAGCCAGTAGTAGGAGCTGTTCTGCATGTTTTCAACCGCCCATAGGGGAGAGATCTCACACACAGAATGTAAATGCGCTCAGCTCGGCCTCGGGCATTCATAACGGAGCGGTGCGGAGCAAAGTGAGTGTTTGAATGAAATCTGACTCCTGCTGTGTTTGTCCTGTGACTTTCGTTCGGCTCACTCACACTTTATTGAAAAGACACTTTCAGTTTTTAACTGTAGTGTTTATTCTCTAACTGAACAAAATTATTGTGTTATTATGAAGATCAAAACGACGCTGGGGGCGGTGTAGAGAGTGGCCTCGTAGAGCAGCAAAGCAAGTGCATTCTGGGAGTTGTTGTCTTTTATCCACATGAGACAAATACATTTTCTGTCTTTTCTCAGTCTAGAAGGCACCAAATTCAAAAATAATTTCACATTTCTACTGCATAAATGACCCAGTTTAAATACACATTCATCTTCCCAGCGCTGAAGTGCCCCTTTAATGCTGCATTGCATGCTGGGAGCCATGAGTTTTATACTGTGGTGGGTTTGTAGGGTTGGAGCTAAACTCTGCAGGACATCAGCTCTCTAGGACCGAACTTGCCTACCCCTGACTTAGAGGTACAAAAATGTGCCCTTAAAGGCCGGGGTATACACCCCGTCCGCGCGCAGCCCAAATTTTCAGACCGCGCGGACGGTCCGCGTGCAACAGCGCATGCGCCAGCAGTACAGAAGAGTCCACTAGGTGGCAATACGCACAGTATTGAGCACAGTGTTCAGCCGTCGAAGAAGAGTGTGCAAAGACCGGTTTAAAAACAACACACTTGAAAAAAAGAGAGAATTTTTGATTCTTCAGTGTTTCTTCCAAACTATGTTGCAATGGTGGATGCACTACAATTCTTCTCCGATCATGCCCAGCGAATGTCCCGTTGATGACAGGACTCAGTGCTGCCCTCCGATGTCTGGTAGAGCATAGACATTTTTTTACTGCGCATGTGTCGAACGCGATCATCCGCGCCCATCCGTTGTGTGTAGTATACTTTGAAAGACGCGCGGACAGGGCTGCGCGCGTGACGTGTCCGGGCGCGGTAAGTGAAGTATACCCGGGCCTTAAGGGTCCCATCCCAGTGACGGCCACTTGAACCTTAAAAGGTACAATTTTGTAAATTTATTTTTGAGAGTGTAGAGGAATTCCAGTGAGAAAAAAAGGCATTTCTATTCTCAGAACAAAACAAACGCAACAGAAGGCTATTCACATTATCACCTTTAAACTTTCATTAATACATACGAAGAACAGACCCACTAGTTACTGACCTGATGCAGACTAATATAAACATAGCTGAAGCGGACTGATATCGTCTGGATCGAGGTTTACGTATATGAAAATAAGCGGGGCACTCTGAAATCTTCCCTAATTGACTCTCAATCAGAGCATGCTGCAGTTCCATTTAAAAATATCCTGCTCACTTTATGACTTTAAATATTACATAAAATCCAAAAATATTCGTTACACATTTACAATTTATTATTGATTCAGTTTATATAGAGGTCTATGTTTTGGATGAATATTTTGTTGGGCTCACCAACCTGTCCTTACAGACAAGCCATGGCTGCCAGTCAGTACATGGAAGATCAGCACACGAGACAATGCAACTGCTATTGCATTTCTTATGATTATTACAGGAGTCTTTAAATATGAGTCAATGCCCTGATGAAAATGAAAATATATTTCCATATATTTAGGATCAATATATTATATGGTGTAAATATATGGGAAAATATATGAAATAATATATTGTGTTAATATAATCTGTTTGTGGCAAGCAAGCACACTGTAAAATGTAATTAGTTGAGACCGTGTGCATTCATTTGCATTTATTAAACAGAAACTTTAAAAAACTAAAAAATCAACTTAAATCTGCAGTCTGTAACTTTTTTTGGTTAAAAGTTATCCAAAATCAACTTTTCAGCCAGTACACAACAAGCCAGTATTCAAAACTATCTCCAATCACAACGGTAAGCTTGTAATATTGTTATAATTTGAGTGGTACTGGTGGATTTCCTTGGGAAATTTAAGAATGTCTTTGCGTCATTACGTCACGCCTGTATACTGCCGTCCAAAGGCAAAGCGCAGTAACTACACATTTGGTCAAAATTGAGTTAAGACTTGAAATGGGCTTTGTGACATCTGTTCTGTCTTGTGACAAAGTTTGCTGGTTCAATTTTGTCCAGTTTTAGAGAAACGAGCGTGTCAAAATTGCAGTAACTACAAAATCCAAGCCAATACCAAGGCAAGCAGCCAATATTGTTACAGCGTTCTAGCTTTGATTCCCCGTTTTTGACACCGCAGATACTGCGGTTTCAGCCTTGTCACGATGGGGATTGTAACTTATGCGGTTTGCCCCGATCGTAAGTAACACACAGAAACAATCCCGCAGCCATGATGGTTGAACTCGCGTTAAAACGCAAATATTCAAAGACTGGTAAGAAAGATAGCAAAATAATAACTCATAGTAAGGCAACTGACAGCTTTATAATCAGTTAACATCAGTGATGGGTAACAACATCGCCATAAGCGTTACTGAGAATAAAATGCAGCGTTACTATGATTGAGCTCACTGAAGCGGTTTATCATCCGAACAGGCTCTCTGTCAGTCGGACCTGCAACGTGTGTGTGTGTGTGTGTGTGTGTGTGTGTGTGTGTGTGTGTGTGTGTGTGTGTGTGTGTGTGTGTGTGTGTGTGTGTGTGTGTGTGTGTGTGTGCGGGCGTGCGTGCATGCCATGCGTGTTGGGGGTGGGTGGGGTGGTACACATAACTGATGATGATTGGTGGGTGGGAGACAAGGTAGATGTTGATAAGTTGAGTTCACACACACACGCATATGCACAGTCACACACACCAATGACTCTGGTGTGAGTAAGAGTCAGAGCGATGGCAAGTCCAACGACTTCAAAGGTAGCTTTCGCAAACTGGAAGTATAAGAGCTACTTTTCCCTCGTTGAGGTGAAAGGTCAGAATGTTTATGTAAGTGCAACTTATGCCCAGGAAGAAAGAGTCTCTCCACATCGGTGGCAAGTGATTCTAATCTAATGAAGCGCCTCACATCACATGCCGCCACAAAATGAGTGGCTAAAAACCCAGGTGATAACATGAGCTCCACTACCAAAGGAGTAGTATAGTACTGATAATATTTACACTATATTTACAGTAGGTCTACTGATAATATTTACAATAATGTATTGAATTTGATAGGTGTCTCTCACATTGTCCCACAGCAACATTACAATAGTGTACATAAGTGTACATAAATGTACAATGTTTTATGATAATAATGTATTCTATTTAGTGTCCAATTCATTCATTTAACATATTTAATATTGGGGGCATCAAAGTTATTTGACATATTTGAACATTTGGGAAAAAAAATTTTTTTAACGCAGTAATTACTTAGTTACTTTTATAATGATGTAACTCAGTTACTAACTCAGTTACTATTTGTAAGAAGTAACTAGTAACTTTAACTAATTACTTTTTTAAAGTAATGTGCCCAACACTGGTTAACATTGACTAGCAAGCCGCTAGCAAATTTTGACTTACCTGTGCTGCTCTATTAAAGGCAATATCCTCTGACAACGTAAAGATAATCCGATTTAATCACGTTGGTGTTTGTTGATTCGGACATCTCTCCGTTTCAGGCAGCTAATCCAATTGTATTGACAGGGGTTACTCCTTCAAAAGTTAGCTGGGTCTGGTAAAGTTATCTTGTTAGACAAAGTTACTCTAAAAGTTGGCGGCACCAGTCAGCAGGTGACAACCGGACAACCGAACGAGCGCAGCCGGGCCGACAGCAAGCACACTAGGTGAAAAAGTACACTTGCATAATGTACTGAAAGTACTCTATTTTCACGCACTAATTTCGTAGGCTACTTAATATACAAAAAAAAACTGCCAATCAGTTTTTTGGATTTCACTGATAGGCTAGCTAAGAATACATAATAATTATATTTTAATTATTAATTATAGCTTTAAGGGTGTAGATAGCATAAATAGGAAATGTACATGTTTGAGAATAGCTTAGAAGTTAGGCTAAAGGGAGAAGAAATACGTAAGTTAACTTACTCTCTAACCTCTAATTCTAGGAAATGATGTATGGCATGAAAAAAGGTTGGATGAACACATTTAGTTTGTAGATACTGCACTTTGCCTTTGCAATAGTGTTTTAGTTGTTTAAGGTCATCCAAAGGCAGAGTGCAGTATCTGCATTTTGGGGGTCAAAGATCACAATCGGTGCTCATGGTTTTTATCTATAAAAAATGTCTTCCTAAGAAGGCAATACATGAATGCATTACCACTAATCTACCCACAACATGTTTGACTGGCTGGTGTAAAAACTTTAAAGCCATTTTTCTCAGTTTCAGTGTTTGCGTAGTTACTGCACTTAGCCTTTGTAGGGCAGTATACGGTACATAAAGAAAGAGTCCGGCTAGTAGTAGTAATGCACTGACTGACAGCCACACAAACTCCTCAAAACCTCAGATTCATCCACGCTGAGGAGCCACGCCGACGCACAACCCACGTAAAGATGATCACGCCGCAAATTGCAATTGCAGGATTGGCGACACAGAGGCAAAACTTACAGACTGCAGCTTTAAAAACACCTGAATTTGTCTCAGATTAAGTGTGCTCTTGATTGACCATTGGTGATTTTAAATGCATAATATGACAAACATTTTGAACTACTGTTTCATTTAGACACAAAGAGGCATCAAGAATCAGCGTATGGTGACAATCAAAAGCTTCACACTATTTTAATGCAATCTATTATTTTATATATTTTTCAGTATATTTACACCATATGATATATTGATCATAAATATATGGAAATATATTTTCGTTCCCTAAGGGAGTGCAGTCCACGTTAGTGTGTCCAGTGCTGGGCAAGTTACTGAAAATTAGTAATTAGTTACAGTTACTAGTTACTTCTTTCAAAAGTAATTGAATTACTTTACCAATTGCTGTACATCAAAAGTAATTAGTTACTAGGGAAAGTAACTTTTATGTCTGCTTTTTAAATCTAAATATGAACAGTACTGAACAGTCAAACACAAACATAATTTTTCATTCAACATTTCAGGCGAAACTGGACAAGTGTAAATGCATCTGGTTGTTTAAACCACATATGTCAATTTTACTCCTGGCAAATTGTTAAAAAATAAACGTGTAAGGGGGCGTGTTATATATGACATGTTGTAGCCAGATATGACAGCGCTACTGCAATACGCATCACCGCAAGAGTAGTCCACTAAATGTGCATATAGCGCGGGTAGCCTATTGAAGATCGGATTTATATTCATTTTGTGGAGAGTTGTAAGTTAAAGGATTAGTTCACTTTTAAATAAACTTTTGCTGATAATTTACTCACCCCCATGTCATCCAAAATGTCCATGTCTTTCTTTCTAAAGTCGAAAAGAAATTAAGCTTTTTGAAAAAATTCCAGGATTGTTCTCCATATAATGGACTTCAATGGGCTCCAAACGGTTCAAGGCTCTTCCTGTAGCTCAAACAGTAGAGCATGGCGCTAGCAACGCCAAGGTCATGGGTTCGATTCCCAGGGAAAGCAAGAACTAAATGTAAAACAAAATGTAAAATGTGTACCTTGAATGCAATGTAAGTCGTTTTGGATAAAAGCGTTTGCCAAATGCCTAAATATATAGGTCCAAATTCAGTGCAGCTTCAAAGGGCTTTAAACGATACCAGATACCAGATACCAGAAGGGTCTTAACTAGCCAAACCATCAGTTTCTGTGAGAAACCCAGCAGTATTTATGCTATTATTTTACCTCTTATCAGACAAACGTGATCATCTCTGAGCTCAGCCATAACTTCCACTAAGTGAGGTCAAATATGAGCCTGGTCATAGATATAGGCTATTGATCATTTTGTAATTTACAGTGAAAAAACGTAAATTGACATTCCCAGAATTCCCTGCATGACACTTCACATTTGATGTATTTTCATTTAAATAACTTTGTTTATTCTTTTTTTTCTAATCAGTTATGTACATTAGGGTTTTATGTTACATCTAATGTTGTTAAATTAATGTTTATTGCATTTTTACAATTTCATGCGTGTTACCATGATGGTGTTTAGTGTTTGTGTGAATGACACTAATATATATATATTAGGGCTGGGCAAATTAACGCGTTAACACGGGCGATTCATTTTTTCAGCTTAACGCATTAAAAATATTTAACGCAAATAATGTGTGTGTGTGTGTGTGTGTGTGTGTGTGTGTGTGTGTGTGTGTGTGTGTGTGTGTGTGTGTGTGTGTGTGTGTGTGTGTGTGTGTGTGTGTCAGTGTCCTGTCTGTGTGGCTGCGTCTCATGTTTGACACACACACACACACACACACTCGATGCATAGACAGACTCGCGTCAGTCTCCTGCTCACATCGAGTTCTCTTTTGCTCTTGAACAAACAATAACAACAACACATAATTTTGAGTATTCTCATATTAGGAGTCTTAGCTACAATTATTAGTTAAATAACGTTAAATAATTAGTTAAATAACGTTAAATAAAATAATTAGTTAAATAACGTCTTAAATGAACTTAAAGAGTTAGGAAATGAGATGCGCGGGACAGCGTGAGATCCGCGGACGTTCTTAAAGTGACAGTAGCACTGATGATGCCTGTCATTAATGTTCATCAAAGAACAACAGGAACAGAGGAAATTGTAGCTTTAATGATGATTAATCTATATTTCATTTATTATTTATGCAGTTCAGAAAGGTGTTTGAAAACTATTACATTTCTGTATATGTCTAACAGGGAAGGCCATGGGTAAATATAACATTTATTATTTTGGGTTTATGTAAAGATTGTTTTAAGTTCACTTAAAATAAAAGTTGTTTTTTTAAAGCCTAATAAATGTTGAAATTGGGAGCTTTCAGTTATACTGTAATGTAACGTCATTAATGTTTCATAGAGACTTTAGTATCAGTGATACTGGCCTTCATTCATAAAAACATGACAATACAACACATATTTAAAATATGCTGTCTTTAAATTCTTTATACATTAATTTGGAGAGTAACTGAAATTATTACAATATCAAAATATTAAAAACTTAAAATATTACAAACTTGCAATTAATTACAGAAAAAAATGTGATTAATTAGTTAATATTTTTAATCAATGCCCAGCACTAATATATATATATATCCTCCTAAACGCTGCTTGTGATGAGCTTTGATTCATTCATCTTTTGATATTGACAACCACCAATCACAGTGGTGATGAGTCAAAAATATGGTAGCAACGTTATTGGTTTTACGGGATTGCACCCACTGTACTGTATATTTTATGGATTTTAATAGGTTTTTTACGGTCTATAACCATCTAATTAACATATTTATGTTGCTATAAAAACTGTTTAAACCTGTCAGATTGAAGGGTTTACATTGTAATATTTCCGTTAAATATACAGTACAGTGGGTGCAATCCCGTAAAACCAATAACGTTGCTACTGTATTTTTGACGGTAAGTTCTGGTAACCAGGCAAGAAAAGGCAAGTGTTGATTTGAGAGGCTAAAGCGTTGGGTTAACTCACTGTCGGCCGCTGACCACTTGGTCGTCACTTTAAAAAAAAATATTTAACAAACCAAAAAAAATACTCCAAACATTTTTCTAAGTTAACTTAATAAAGAAACAAAACAAAATAAAACTACTTTGACATTAAAAACAAAACTTAACTATTTTAATGGCTGCAACACTGTGTAGGGAGGATACTTTTTTTTAAATTTTAAATACGGGCTCCAGTTGGACTCGGGCTGAGAATTTTGATAAACTGTCAGACATGGGCTAGGCTGGGCCTAGATTTGAGCTTCTTGTCTGCAAGCATTCATTTTTCACGAAAGAGAGTAATGCAAATAACGAACTCATTTAAATTTCAGTAATTGTAACTACATTACTTGATTAAAAAAAAATTAGTTACATGCTCATTACTGCTATAAGTAATGGAACTACAGTAATGCCTGTTACTCCCAACACTGGGTGTGACCAAGCGGCTCCTCCCGCAGTTTCTCTTGAAGCCGATACGGAAGTGACTTAAACTGCAGTTCATGGACTGGCCACTAGAGACAGACTCCAGAAGGAGCAGAATCTCATTGAGCTCATGTTAAAATGCCCAACTTTACAGCAGAAGAACACGTTTACAGTCTGGGACAAACTGTGCTTTTGGTCTGTACGGCTAATTTTGTCCTTCATGACGACGGAGAGGGGGGTGAATTATTTTATAACTCATTCGTTTACATTATATAAAGCATTAAAGTTCTGCATAATTAAGGGCGTGGCCACTTTGAATGACAGGTGGATTGCCGTTTGTCTGCTAGTAATCACGTCACCTCAGCTCCGCCCACGTCCCGCCTCTTTGCCCATTTTCTGTTATCCGTGTGTGATGCGCTGCCCAGATGGCAACGGCCATCTCGTCCATACTTTACGCTTCAAAACTGCTCTTCAGAATCCTATGGGTGACGTCACGGACACTATGTCCATATTTTTTTACAGTCTATGGGTGTGACACAACTTAACACAATACTGTATGGCCTTAAATATCAGATGAAGATGCTCATTTTGCGACATTTGAAGAATTTCACTGTAATAACTGTCTGTCTTCTTGCTTTTTAGCTGGTGTAGCACGTGATGATGATCTAAGAATTATCCTGCTGGGAAAGACAGGTGTTGGGAAAAGTGCAACGGGAAATACCATACTGAGAAGAAGAGCTTTTAAATCATTATTTGATTCATCTTCAGTGACCAGAGAGTGTCAGAAAGAAACGACTGAGTTCAACAGAAGACGGATAACTGTGATCGACACTCCAGGCCTGTTTGATACTGGAGTCGATAATGTTGAGACAAGGAAGGAGATTGTGAAGTGCGTCTCAATGGCGGCACCTGGACCACATGTGTTTCTGCTGGTGATGCAACTGGGAAGATTCACAGAAGAGGAGAAAAATGCAGTGAAGTTGATCCAGGAGACTTTTGGTGATAAATCCAGAATGTACACCATGGTGCTGTTCACCAGAGGAGATGATCTTGAAGGAAGAACAATTGAAGATTTTATTGAACGAAATGGTAGTTTAAAGAACATCACCCAGCAGTTTGGAAAGAGATATCACGTGTTCAATAACAAAAACAGTGAAGATGAGACGCAGGTTTCTGAGCTGCTGGGTAAGATCGACTGTTTGGTGTCAGCAAATGGAGGTAGTTTCTACACCAATGAGATGTTCCAGCTGGTGGAGAAGAACATCCAAGAGGAACAAGAGAGAATACTGAAAGAGAAAGAAGAAGAGATCAAGAGAAAAGAAGAAGAGCTGAAAACCAAATATCAAGCTGAAATAGAAGAAATGAAGAAAGAAAACAAAAGAGAAAGAGAAGAGATGCAGAATGAACTGAGAAAAAGAGAAGAAGATTTCAAAAAGAGAGAAGAGGAGATCAAGAAAGAAACAGATGCAAACCTAAGAAAAGAGCTGCACAGAAAACTGGAGGAGAAACAGAAACAATTTGAAGAAGAGAATAAAAGAAAAGAAAAAGCTTTAGGAGAACAACAACAGAACTTCATAAAATACCTGGAAGAAAAACATGAGAAAGAAAAACAAAATCTCCAGGAGAAAATTCAATGTGAAACTAGAGAACAAGCAGAGCGTGAATATCGTGAAAAACTCGACACAGCAGTGGCCAGAGCTTTAGAAGAAGCTGAAGAAAGTCTACCGTACAGATCCAGGCGCGCTCGTGACTGGGGCTTTGTCCCTGTTGTTGGAGGAGCTGCTGGAGGTTTATATGGTACTGCTGAAGACCTTGTGTACTGGATTAGTTCAAAACCATTTCAATAACAAAAGGACCCCTGAAAGTTCTGGTAAGCTGGGAGAATCAACACATTTAAATGTATTTGTGCATAATGCCCAATTTCTGTTTGTGTTGGGATGATTTTGTTGAAATTTGTGATTAAAAATGTTTAATTTTACAGATTGCAGATGCCTCTGAGCAGAACAGACATAATGCTGGATCAGACATTGTTCAACACCCACAATTTCTTCATAAGAAAAGTAAATATTACGTATATTTAGTATTATGTAATTGTATCATCATATTTAGATTTTTTTCACTCTCTGTATTGTAAAGCTATTAATGATAGTGTATTTCACTTTCAGCTGTAGTCTTTATTTACTGTCCTCAATAAACTACTAGAACCATTACTAAATCAGTAAATATATGAAAGAAATTTTCTCTGTAACAATAATTGAAGGAATATAGCTTTCAGTCATGCAAAATGCAGTCAGGGGAGTACCTTTAGGGATTAAATGTTATTTTATGTGTTTTTCAGTAAAGGTAAAGATGTTAATAGTTAATGTTTAATGTTTAGTTATGTTGGACATTTAGGGTGTGTTCACACTTGGCCTGTTTGGTTTGATTAAAATTAACCCTAGTGTGATCGCTCTGTTAGTGCGGTTCATTTGAATTAGTGTGAACCCTGGTGCCAAACAAGCGGACCGAGACCACTGAACGCAACGCAACACGGACCAAAGACATGTAAATGAACCAAAAACAGGAAAATGAGACCCTACAAAGGACAGAAGGCTCACGCATATCGTTTTTTTTTCTCGTCACAGTCCGGTACAGGTGTCAGAATCACATCTCCTCGCAGCAGATCTTGGTTTGTGTGTGTGACGGAGGGATTCCTTCCACTTTTTTGACTCCTTTACACATTTTATAAGCTCTTTGTGAGTTCTCAGCTCCTCAAAATACCATCATATGTAGCTACACACACACAATGTGTACACAGCATTGTTTTGGATGTTTGGTAAGTTCCGTCTCAAAATAGGCAATACATCATAAAAGCCGACCAAACACGTTGTGAACGTGTCCCTATGCCTTTAGGTTAGGTATATTTTGGTTCTGAATGCTAATCAGTCAGGACTAAATGTTTTAGGGGTTTTTGGATCTGGACCAAATGAACCAAGCGAACCGAACTACAAGTGTGAACACACCCATTTTTCTGTTACTGAATGTTGTGGTTACCATTGTGCTGAAGAGTAGCCCTTGTGCTCAGGCTGTGGACACTCAGGACTTTATGCTCAGTACTGACATCTGTCTTTTCTTAGTGGTTTGTTATATGCATTGTGTTCGATGATGAACAACGCCGTTAACCCGCTGTTCTTGAGTGTTTTTACATCAAGATGGAAAAGGACTTTAATCACATAAACTTGATATATTCATTTTTTTATTCTTGTTTTAAGTAATTTAACCTGTAGCTGGAGAAATCAGGTTATTGGGGAGAGCGGGGCACAACCCATAGACAGTAAAAGAAATGGACACAGCGACCCTATAGGTTTCGACGGGAAAAAGTGAAGTCAGGTAGAAGCATCAGTTCCTGATGGCTGAGCGGCCTCAGACTGAGCTTGACGACGTAGATGTGACGTGAGCAACCTGTCTGACAGTTGAACGTCTTCTAGTAGTTGTACAAAGTCAAATCTGAATCACGTTGTTGAAATATTTTGTCCCGTTGCTTTTGGCTCTCTATGGGCTTCTCCCCATGCCTCTCCCTTGACTTTATCGGACTTTATGCCTCCACATTGCCTCATAGACAGCAAAAGATTGCCTGCGAGCTTCTCCTCCTGTCTATACAGTAATTCCTCTACTATGCGACAGGGAGCCGCATGGTTATGAAGCAATCGTTAGCCTATTTTTACAAAAGTGGCTTCTAGGGGGGCGATAGTGTAAGATATGAAGCCTTTTATACATTGTCGTGTTTGTTTAGAAATAAACAATGGACAAATGGAGTCTTTAAACACCTCAGATGTAAAGATATTCACTGTCAAAGTGAGGCCAAAATGAATGGGAGTCAATGGGATGCTAACAGCAGGTAATGGCTTGGTTAGCAATGGCTGCCCCTGTGGAAGGTACGCTTTCCGGGGGTAGGAATACCCCCTTGGCACGACCAAGCCTGTAGCACTCCTCTCAGAAACTGAAGCCTCCGCGCCTCGATCGCCCCCCGGTGGCTGGTCCCAGTATAGCTCTTAAAACCCCACCTCTCCATGTATAAGAATGGACGCGAGACACACTAAACACTTAAATTACACTTCAAATAACTGTTTCCTAAAGATGGTTTCTGTCATTTTAGGCAGTTTTTATCACAGTGATTTCATTTCAAGTGTTCATTTCTTAAATAAGTTTAGTTTTAGAAATTCGATGCTATAAAAACGGGGGTGTGACGTCATGATTGACAGCTGAGATTGACGGCTTCTCTGAGTGAAGTTGTCACTGAGGCACTAACGGACTTTTTTCTGGATTTTTGGGAGGAGATGGAGCTTTAGCTTTAATATCTACATTTCTATAACTGTTAACACCAACATAATGAGTTGTTCTGCATCTATGAGAGTGTGGGCGGGCTTTTGATAATCGCACCTCTACTTCCTGCTCTTTTACTGTGCAACTCCGGTCCCGAGATGTCAGTACCATGTGCGGGCCTACGAAAGCTTCAACTCTGGTCAGCGGAAGTCAATGAAGTCGCGTTGTCCATATTTTTTTACAGTCTATGGGCACAACCTAACGTGGGGTTAGTTGTAAAACACACGGTTTAACACTTTCCACACATGCCAGGATGACCAAACTTTGTGTATTTAGGCCTACTAGTTGCCATATAAACAGTATATAGAGAAAAATTGTGCCAAATTTAAAAATCTTTGGAAGATATCACTGAACATTTATATAACCATAGCAAAATATATTATATATGTTATGTAACAGTTGAGATGGTTCTTTAATGCTGTTCTAACAGCAAAAGACACAAGCCGGGGTTTAATCCCAGTTGTGCAGACGGGGCATGTTGTCACACTGAGCCCCTACTAGAACTACGCTATTATATTCTATACTTTTATGAATTCTATTGAGAAACCATGAGAAAAAGGTGAATAATGACTGAGAGTCAATGTTCAGAAGTTATTCATTATTATTATGTTTTTGAACTATGCTGTATAGTTGTGTTTTGAGGTGTGTTTGTTGTCAAACTCAAAAATGTGTTTATTTTTAATCAAAATGCCATTATTTTATATGAAAAAGTTGATGATTGTATTTTATTGACAAAATATTTTAGTTTGTCTTTTTTTTTATTTATTTTTATTATATCAGATAACATTTCAAGCTGTCATTTGGTCATTCAGGTTGGTAGAATTCAGTTATAATCAGTAATCTTAAATTATATCTTTCACTTCAACAAACTCAGTTAATGTAGATGTTACATGAAGTATAATTTCTAGACATTTTTCAGTGTATAGCTTTATACTTTTTATTGTCAGTTATCTAAAATTGTCATTACAGTGTTAAATCTAACCAAAAAAACGATTGCCTTAAAAAAAACTAAATTGAATGAATTAGGAATACTGACAAATGCTTAATTCGTATAGTTCACTTACATGAGAGCTCTAGTGGCTAAAAAGTAGAGAGTACTTGATTATTTACTTTAGATTTACTCTTGACTTATACATTAGATACAATTAAGTACAAAAAAGCAAGAAAGACCTGTGAAGATTTTTGTTTCTTTAAATTGTTGTAACTTTACCCCTGGCATGACCTACTTTACATATTCTATCAAATAAAATAAATAGTACTTGGTGCACACACTATGTTATAATCTACACAACATGTGTTGTCCCTTAGCACACACACTATATGTGTTAAATTCTACACGTGTCATTTTTAACACATCTCTTTTTACAGGTTGTGTTTTCTGTGTAAATAAAAGTTATTAATATACAATATTTTGTCAGTTGCTACATTTTAATTCAAAGGTCAAACTCTGTTGACTGTTATTTCTTCATGAACTTTTCTCAAATGCAGCATCGTCGATGAGGTGTTGAAGCATGAATAATTGAATAATGTACAGTCCAGTGAATCTGTCCTGTCATTGAGCTTGAATTATTGTCTTGTACTTTGTGTGCACATGCATTCTGTTCTCGACTATTGATTAAATGTTAAATATTTTAACATCTGCCTTATTTTAAAATGACATCTAAGCATGTAATTACCTGACACAATTTATGTGTTAAAATGATTTACACATTTAAATTTGACAAAACATGTGTTGACCCTGAGCACACACACTACATGTGTTAAAATCTACACAACATGTGTTGTCCCCGAGCACACACACTACATGTGTTAAAATCTACACAACATGTGCTGTCCCCGAGCACACACACTACATGTGTTAAGAGCACACACACTACATGTGTTAAAATCTACACAACATGTGTTGTCCCCAAGCACACACACTACATGTGTTAAGAGCACACACACTACATGTGTTAAAATCTACACAACATGTGTTGTCCCCAAGCACACACACTACATGTGTTAAGAGCACACACACTACATGTGTTAAAATCTACACAACATGTGTTGACCCTGAGCACACACACTACATGTGTTAAGAGCACACACACTACATGTGTTAAAATCTACACAACATGTGTTGACCCTGAGCACACACACTACATGTGTTAAGAGCACACACACTACATGTGTTAAGAGCACACACACTACATGTGTTAAGAGCACACACACTACATGTGTTAAGAGCACACACACTACATGTGTTAAAATCTACACAACATGTGTTGTCCCCAAGCACACACACTACATGTGTTAAGAGCACACACACTACATGTGTTAAAATCTACACAACATGTGTTGTCCCCAAGCACACACACTACATGTGTTAAGAGCACACACACTACATGTGTTAAAATCTACACAACATGTGTTGACCCTGAGCACACACACTACATGTGTTAAGAGCACACACACTACATGTGTTAAAATCTACACAACATGTGTTGACCCTGAGCACACACACTACATGTGTTAAAATCTACACAACATGTGTTGACCCCAAGCACACACACTACATGTGTTAAGAGCACACACACTACATGTGTTAAATCTACACAACATGTGTTGACCCTGAGCACACACACTACATGTGTTAAAATCTACACAACATGTGTTGACCCTGAGCACACACACTACATGTGTTAAAATCTACACAACATGTGTTGACCCTGAGCACACACACTACATGTGTTAAAATCTACACAACATGTGTTGACCCCAAGCACACACACTACATGTGTTAAGAGCACACACACTACATGTGTTAAATCTACACAACATGTGTTGACCCTGAGCACACACACTACATGTGTTAAAATCTACACAACATGTGTTGACCCTGAGCACACACACTACATGTGTTAAAATCTACACAACATGTGTTGACCCTGAGCACACACACTACATGTGTTAAAATCTACACAACATGTGTTGACCCTGAGCACACACACTACATGTGTTAAAATCTACACAACATGTGTTGACCCCAAGCACACACACTACATGTGTTAAGAGCACACACACTACATGTGTTAAATCTACACAACATGTGTTGACCCTGAGCACACACACTACATGTGTTAAAATCTACACAACATGTGTTGACCCTGAGCACACACACTACATGTGTTAAAATCTACACAACATGTGTTGACCCTGAGCACACACACTACATGTGTTAAAATCTACACAACATGTGTTGACCCCAAGCACACACACTACATGTGTTAAGAGCACACACACTACATGTGTTAAATCTACACAACATGTGTTGACCCTGAGCACACACACTACATGTGTTAAAATCTACACAACATGTGTTGACCCTGAGCACACACACTACATGTGTTAAAATCTACACAACATGTGTTGACCCTGAGCACACACACTACATGTGTTAAAATCTACACAACATGTGTTGACCCTGAGCACACACACTACATGTGTTAAAATCTACACAACATGTGTTGACCCCAAGCACACACACTACATGTGTGAAGAGCACACACACTACATGTGTTAAATCTACACAACATGTGTTGACCCTGAGCACACACACTACATGTGTTAAAATCTACACAACATGTGTTGACCCTGAGCACACACACTACATGTGTTAAAATCTACACAACATGTGTTGACCCTGAGCACACACACTACATGTGTTAAGAGCACACACACTACATGTGTTAAATCTACACAACATGTGTTGACCCTGAGCACACACACTACATGTGTTAAAATCTACACAACATGTGTTGACCCTGAGCACACACACTACATGTGTTAAAATCTACACAACATGTGTTGACCCTGAGCACACACACTACATGTGTTAAAATCTACACAACATGTGTTGTCCCCGAGCACACACACTACATGTGTTAAGAGCACACACACTACATGTGTTAAAATCTACACAACATGTGTTGTCCCCAAGCACAAACACTACATGTGTTAAGAGCACACACACTACATGTGTTAAATCTACACAACATGTGTCATTTTAACACATCTTTTTTTAGAGTGTAGTGGCAAAGTATAAAGATTTAAAATTACAATGAATTAGTATTTGAGGGCTGCAATGTGATCCTTAAATAGAGTCTTTTAATATATCCTCAAATGATTCCTGATAAGATTTTCTGATACATAAATGTTGTTTCACTGAATTACATTTTAGTGGGTGTCTTCTGTAAATCATGTATGATAATTTACATTTACATTTATGCATTTGGCAGACGCTTTTATCCAAAGCGACTTACATTGCATTCAAGGTACACATTTTACATTTTGTCAGTTCTTGCTTTCCCTGGGAGTCGAACCCATGACCTTGGCATTGCTAGTGCCATGCTCTACTGTTTGAGCTACAGGAAAGCCCAATTGTTTTATAAACATATATAATAAAAAAAATAATAAAAATAAAAAAAATAATTTATTTTTTTTTTGCTCAGAAAAAATATAAAATTAAACAGGAAGCATTCTAATGTACAGGGAAAAAACTAAATGTAAAGCTTTATTACACATTTATTTATTTTTTATGCCTGAAACCCCCGTTTTATCTCTGACCCAGAAATAAATAAATGCAATTATACATAAATAAGGAAATAAATGTATAAATACTCATTTATTTTTTTACATTTACTTTTCTGTGTATATTTACTAATGTTTTTATTTGTTTTGTTTTGGGTTTTTTTTTTTTACACTTCTTTGTATATTTATTTATGTATTTATTTATTTAGAATTATGTCAGCTTTGGAATTCCATATGTAATAACCGCATTAGTTAACTGGAGAAAATGTGGATACGCTTTCAAGTCTCCATGGGGGGCGCACGTGAGTTGTATCAGTCAGACATTCAGTTTCGATTTCACCTTCAAACCTTTGGTGATAAAATGGCAGACCGTTCGGGTAAGATTTGAATTTAGCAAACTAGCATGTTCAAGATTTATGAAATCATCCATCAGAATCTAATCGTATTTAGTCAAATGAACCTCTCCGTTACTAAGATTCTTTTTTTTTGTAGCCTATTAAAATTGAAAATTAGAAACCGAAAGCAAACGCCAATTTGCTGTAAAATATTAATTTGATAGAAATAAAACTAGCAGATCTTTTTTTAGGATAAAATGTGTAGCTTGTTTTTAGCTTTCTCTGTGTTTAAACATATTCTATGAAAATGTATGCCTGTTCCTCTGTGAGGTTGTGTAAATACTACGCAGTTGTGCTGGCATTTATGATTATTTTGTGTTGCTTTGGGGTTTTCAACACAACCCGATCAATTCCTACAGAGAAGAGGACGTCTTAGTTTTCTTTGAATTTCATCTTTTTAAAGTTTGCTGTTCATTATTATTTTAAAAGTTTGTAAGCTAACATTTCTACAGTCAGATATGTTTCGCTTTGATGTCGCCATTTGTAATAATGTTAACCAGGTCTAGCCTACTACTAGCTTTACTATTAGGGGAGAGCAGGGACGAAAGTACCATTTTTCAGAAAATCATAATTTTAAAAGATAATGTTTTAGACCGAGATTTATTTTTGCTGTGGTCAATAACTCACAAGTGTGGTCTATCAATAGCAGGTGGTATATTTGTACAAATGTAGAACAACTACAGTATAATTTCACTTTGGACATAAACTGCACATTGTTACTTTTGACCCCATCAGGTGGAACGAAAGTAACACAACAATACAAGCGATATTTTTTTGGTGCTACTCTTGTTTTTATTAAACATACCTGACTATGACCTTGTTAATATGTAACTGCAAACATATTTTGTCCTTTATCTTTTCAAAAAAAATTATTAAATTACATTTTCATTTTAAATGTTAAAGTTCATCAAATGTTTCAAATGTAATATGACAGTACAAACTTGAATTGTTTAAAATATTTTTTATTTGCAATGTCTGTATCTATTTGATACGTTTTTTCTTCAACAGTATGAACAATATGAAAATTAAATTAAATTTGCATAATATGCATTATATATATGATAGCGGGACAAAAGTAACAAGTGTTACTTTCGTCCCGACAGGAAGTCCTGACATTTAAACACGATTTACTTTTATACTGAAAAACTCTGAAAAGACAAACCTTCAGGGTGTGTAACAGCACTAAATAACCTGTAGATTGATCATTACTGTGACACATGAAACAAGAAACACAACTTGTAATTAGAAAAAAAGTACCGCTTCATTAATTTACTTGCCGTACTTGAAAACTGCATTTCGGACCTAACCGCGGGAAACGATGACGAAATCACATGATATTTGGCAGATCCGTCAAGGGTTGTGTGCTGAACGTGCTGTCATAGCTTGGAATGTAAATGTATTCAGGGCTCGGAGAAAATCGCTTTGTTACTTTCGTCCCGTGTTACTTTCACCCCGGTTCTCCCCTACGGGTTTCTGCTAGTTTCTACTACGACTGTGTTTTGTGTCTTGCCTTTTTGAGCTCACAGGAGAAGTGGCATGGGACTGTGAGCAACATTGTACATTTTATGACCAAAAATTGGTCAGAATTTTAAAGTGGGCGGGGTTAATGCAGAGAAACAGAGATGTTAATCGGCACCTGCTTTCTCATGAAGTATGGAATATACTGGCCAGAACTAACTTAGTTATTGTTCTTGCCACCTCGAGAAAACAAAAAAATGTCTTTGTTCTTGCAGAGTATGTATCAAGCTTAATGGTTTGAGTATCAGACTGGTAACCTAACCCCCAATCGATCCCTGGGTGCCACAGTGAATGGCTGCCCACTGCGTGTGTCCATGGTTTTGAAGTGTGTGTTCACTACTCCTAGTGTGTGTGCACTAACTTGGGTCGGGTTAAAGGATTAGTTCACTGTTAAATAAACTTTTGCTGATAATTTACTCACCCCCATATCACCCAAGATGTCCATGTCTTTCTTTCTAAAGTCGAAAAGAAATTATGTTTTTTGATTAAAACATTCCAGGATTGTTCTCCATATAATGCTCTTCAATGGGCTCCAAATGGTTCAAGGTCCAAATGACAGTTTCAGTTCAGCTTCAAAGGGCTTTAAGCGATACCAAACGATGAATAAGGGTCTTATCTTGCGAAACGATCAATTATTTTTCTTGCAAAATTTATGCAATTATTTTACCTCTTATCAGACAAACGTGATCATCTCTGAACTCCGCCATAACTTCCGCTAAGTGAGGTCAAAATACGAGCATGGTCATGCCTTCAAATGTCACAACCTTGAATCATGTTTGAAATGTAACAATGATTTTTTTCATCATGTTTGCACCCTGTAAAAATATATATATTTAAATTATGTAAAAATAGATCAAGATGGACATAAAATTGACATTTTTCAACTTGTTTTACTTAATTTACATTGAATCACCATTCACAGCAAAATCCCTGGTTTTAAATTAAAGGGCTGTTTACACAACATTGTTTTCCACTTTTGTCTGAGATTATTGTTCGTTCTTGTGTTTCCTCAAGAGGGCAGATGCATCGATACTCGAAACCATGATCAGCAATGCAGTGATTGGCTGCAACGTAATGACAGCATAAAAAGAGAACATCACACAGACACAAATGACAAAAAAATGTCTGGACCTTTATAAAGAAACAACCAAGCAACCAAAATGACATAAAAGTAGAAATGTGTTCTGTTTATTACAAAAAATGTTTTGAGCTGTGTCCAGGCAGACAGAGACATCAAGAATCAAAATATGAATCTCATCAATGGTAGCTTGTTTTGTGATGTTCAGAGTCGAATATTTTTTGATTGTCACTATTGTTGAGATTCATGAGCTGATTCTTGATGTCTGTATAATCCTGAGTCTACATAATTCTGTCAAAACATTTTCTGCATAATGATTACATCAAATATTTCAGAGTATCACAGCACTGCTGGAATTTCTGCAGTAGTATTGACATGAGAAATTAACATTAGCCAATAACTGATATATGGGCTGATAAATCAAAATTTTTATGGGTCTTGAGAGATTTAATGTCTTCTTTTATCTTCAGTTGATTTCATCTAAGGCTGTGGCTGAAGTCAGTTGTAGTACTTGTGTTTCTCTGTCCTTCAGTGATTCTGCTCATTATCATCAGGTGTTCATAATTAATGCTCAATAATCACTTCATTAATCTCTTAATTATCTCATTAACCTTAACACTGCTTCAGTGTTACTTTAACACTCAAATTCAAAATTCACTACAAATTCATGCATGTTATCTCTGGGAAAATGTTTGAATTAAATGGGTCCATTATCTCATTGACCCCATTGGCATAAACCGATTCAGTGTTACATTTAACAGCCTGTAGTGTGCACACTGAGCAGAGTTAATTTCATCTTGGCTAACCCATGTGGGGTCAACATAGAAACCGTGGACAAAACTGTCTGGGCCCAGTTACACAGCCCGGGTCAAACCCATATGGGGCCCACATGGCTGTGCTGGCTGGGGTGTGACACAAGGATTGTGATTACTGAATGTCTGATTTTACTCTTTGCAGTGAGGATTGTTCTGCTGGGGAAGAGTGTGTCTGAAAACAGTGGAGTGGGAAACTTCCTGTTGGGACGAGCAGCGTTTTACAGTGAAGCTCCTCCAGATGTTGTAGAGAGAGTTGGAGGAAGACTGAAGAACAGACACATGATGGTCATCAACTGTCCTCAGCTGCTCCAGGCAAACATCTCAGATCATCAGATCACACGGATTGTGAGAGAGTGTGTGTATCTGTCTGATCCAGGACCTCATGTGATCGTTCTGCTCCTCAAACATAATCAGTGTTCAACAGAAGATCAAAAGTGTGTGGAGAAGGTGCTGGACTCTTTCTCTGAGCTGGTTTATCAACAC
The DNA here is from genome assembly GCF_949357685.1 of Gobio gobio. Taxonomy (NCBI): domain Eukaryota; kingdom Metazoa; phylum Chordata; class Actinopteri; order Cypriniformes; family Gobionidae; genus Gobio; species Gobio gobio. The sequence continues at coordinate 54,434,191 of NC_137103.1, read as the reverse complement.
ACCATGGTGTTCACCACACAAGAGCTCACTGAAACCAATGACACCCTACAGAAAATCATTCAGAAATGCTCAAACAGACACTTTAGTCTCCAGAGAAGCAGCTCTCCTGATGAACTTTTGCAGATGTTTGAGGACATTGTGCAAATGAATGATGGACGTCACCTGGTTTGTGCTGAATATGAAGCTTCACAGCATTTCACAATGGAGCAACAGGCCACAGAAAGACGTGAGTGTGAAAATATTTTGATTATATTTTTAGTAGGTGGCTGCAAGTCATGCTCTCAATGAGTGAGTCATTGAATCATTGAATGACTACACTCAAATTTAGGGCTGGGCGATATGGCTGAAAACTGTATCACGATATAAGCGTTTCATATCGGTCGATATCGATAATTATTGATATTTTTTATGACCTATTTAAAAAAGAGAGAAAGGAGAAAGATATATTACATTTAACCATTTTTATTTTAAACTTAACCTTCCTCTGATTATAATCCCCATTTTTCAAACCTTTAAACAAGGAAGAAATGTCAACACAACCAATGAAAACACTCAAATAATTCAAATGTAAATATGTTTATGCGTGAGGATGCACGTGGCAAAAATGACGTCAATGCGGAGTGGGTGGTCTCAATCCAAAATCACCCCCCTAAACCCTCATTCACTATTCCCTACGTTAGTCTACTAAAACAGTTCACTTGAAGGAGTTGATGAACACGAGTGAGTGAATTCGGACAGTCGTTTTGTGTACTTCGGCTGTACAGTCGTTATTGTGTATTGTGGTGCAATGTGGGATTGAATGAGTGCACTCAATAACGTCCACTATGGTTTCTGACACCACTACAAATGGCTGTCCTCTCAAATAATGCCCTATTTGAGGGTATAGGGGACGATTTCGGATTCAGCCCCCATTTTGCTTGGCGGTGAACTTTCCGCAACTGATTAATCCGCAACCGAAGATGCACGAGTTCGAGGCGAAGCTGGCTGAGTATGACGTCTCATCACGCCCACACCCAGTTAGCGTGTCTTATGCGCCTTCACATGCTATCAGAAATTTTATAATTCCCACTTCTGAAGTCAGGATTACGAGTTGAAATGGGAGGGCGTTCATGTGCAATTTTTACCTAGGAAACTCATATTTAGGATAATTCCGAGAGCATGTGAAGTCGGCATTAATCACTTGCTTATATTTACAAAATGAGACAACAATAGCAGAAAAAACAACAACCTTTATTTATAAAGCATATTTAAACACAATATGGATTGATCCAAAGTGCTGTACAAAGTACAAAGCAGACATATACAAAAATAATTACAGGTTTTCAAACGCTAAAGAATAAAAATACGATTTAAGAGTAGATTTAAAAATGTCCAATGAAGGAGCAGACCTCACATGATAGGGGAGACCATTCCAAAGCTTGGACCCAGCCACAGAAAAGGCCTGATCACCCTTTGATTTATATCTAGAAATAAGACCTTTCTCTGAAATAAACCCTTTTAATGAAAATAAAGATCCAGAGATCGTTAATTTAGTTGTATACATGTTCTGCCATCCCTATATTCTGTTCTAATGTCACAAGTAATACTGGGTTTACTGGGTTTTACACAATTCTTTCGTAGTGTGGTTTTGATAAAGTTTACTAAAGTAAACATTGTTGCGTGTGTACCTTACTTCTTCTCACCGCTGTTTCCTGATGGTTTATAGAACAATTACTCCTCTCTCGTTTCAAAGAATATTACAACGGCGAGTGCATCGAGTATAAACACCTCCCCAAACTGACAAGGCGCATGCGCAGGGTTACCAGAGAGTGAGTGCCTTTGTTCATGCAACCAAACTTGCTTCGAAACCTCTGGTTTCTTCCGACGAAGAAAAAAAATTATTGAACGTTTTATCGAACACATTTTTTATTGATATCGATTACGTGTCTATAGTGATACATATCGTTATCGTTTTATCACCCAGCTCTACTCAAAATGTCTAAACATAAGATTTATGTATTTGAATTGCATATCAATTAGTGGTGCAACAGATCACAAAACTCACGGTTCGGATCGACTACGGATCATGAGTCACGGATCGGATCATTTTTCGGATCAGAATAAAAGGGGGAGGAGACTATTTTTATTTGCTTTCCATTTATTACATGAAAACTTTTGGTGTTAACATAACCTATATGGTTTATAGGTTAACAACTTTTGGTGTTAACAAAGAAAAAATAAATAAATAACCATCTGAATAAATCAAATTTGACTAAAAATAACCTTTTTTTTTAAGATTAGGATGTCAACATTCTCAGGGAGAGAGTAGACCTCTCACACTTGTCAGCATTGCAATTCTCTTTGTAGGCCTATACACTATTTTATAGATATCATGTTTAAACGCAATACATTTAAACAACGTTTTATTGAATTCATTACTTTGTATTTATATAGCCTAATACCTACTTTAGAGGTATATATTACGTTGCTCATGCAAATTGCAAAACAGACAATAGACTATGTTAAAATAACAAACATTTTAAATTAAAACTACGCTTTTCTTTTGTTTTTAAATCTTTTTACAAGAAATCCTGCAGGTCATAAAGAACTTTGTTTTTCCACCTCCAAGAACGGACAGGTGCTCTCCATTATTTATCCTTGTTTACTTAAAGGCCGTTTTCCTTGGTTTACTCAAGGCAAAAAGCCATGTGTTGACTTTAAAACCGAGTAGACAAACAATAGACTTTGTGCGGAAACGATCGCAGCACAGCTGTATGGCTACGCGCTCCTGTAACGCACTGACGGACCGAAGCCGTGTGCAGTGAGAGCTGTATCCGTTAACAAGGGTACGGAAAAATAGGCACCGCATACGCACTGCAAACGGAGTATGTGTGAAACGGGCGTCAGCAGGTGCCATGCTCGATGTATGCGCCACTTTCATACGGCTTTCTCGTGCCACAGTGCCTACATACTGTTAGAGTTTTGTCCACCACCCTTCTTCCATCATCATTATATTTTACGGGGAAGCCAAAATGCTCCCATACACGCGATTTGAATGATGCAGGAGGCTTTTCAAGTTCTTCTACTTCTCCGCTAGCCACTGTTGACTGATTAACATGCCCTGTTCACGTGAACACATGTGTTTCTCTGAAACTCTGCATCGAGTTTAAAGGAACGAGATCACTTAAAAAGCAATATTGGCAGAAAAACTGTCTTTTAGTCTGCGATCGCTAAACAATTCAGATTAATCCACAAGTTTAAAAAAAAAAAGCACAATAAATCCGCGGGTCACGTGTGTGCCGAACCGTGGGTCGTGATCCGTTACATCCCTAATATCAATTTTACATCCATTTGGATTACATCGTTTTAACATATACAAACTAATAAACTGAATGTGATTCATATTTGTCAGTCATACTTAAATGAAATGGGTAAGTTTTACGTAGTAGTACACAGCAAAATGGCCATGATAAATAAACACTGCCTTGTGTTCATGTGTACGCACTATAGAGTTAAAGTACCATTGTAGCAGAGTTGACGTTAATGAGATCATTAAGTGATGATTAAGCATTGATGATGAACACCTGTTGTGAACAAGCAGATTAAATGAAGGAAAGAGAAACAAGAACAGAAAAGAGAGAGAGAAACTTCCAGCCACAGCTTTAAGGTCACCACCCATGTAAAAATCCCTGGCCGAATTACCTACTGTTTTTAGACAAACACCAAGGTTGTGTGGTAATTTATTTGCCGTCCAAATCCACATCTCTGATTTTTCAAGAATATATCACTTCAAAATCCTTTTTGACCCCTGCAGGGCACCGTATGGTTGTGCTACGCTGTAATTTGGATGCATTTTAAAGATCTAGACTTGTATTACTGAAATGCTGGCAAATATTTATATTGCAAGATATTTCATCACTGCTCAAAAATAAAAAGGAGAAAAGCACGTAAACATTTGAAATGCGATTATATATTGTATGTTAAAATAACCACAGCATTATTAGAGATGCACCGATTGGAGACACATGTCTCCGATTTTGAGCCGATCCGTCTACATGCGGCAGTGAGCATGAGTGCAAACACTAGAAGACACTAATTATGCCATTTGTAAAACTTGTATGGTTAAAATAAACCGCAGGGGAACCACCAGGACAGCGTACAACACGACAAACCTAATTAGACACTTAAAACTCCATCACCCCGCGGAACATGCCCAGTTTGAAGAAGGTAACATTAGTAAAGGTAAAACGGCTGAAGCTGGCCAGAGCTCAGAGCCAGCCACAGGTCTGCAGCCTCTCCTATCTTTCCTTTAGTATAAGCAGCGAAAAGACCAAAGCAATTACAAAGAAATTATGGACTTCATGGCGCTGGATGATCAGCCGAACGCATAATCCATCACTTCATGAGAATTTACCGTTTAATTTGATAGAACTGTCATATCATGAACAAAAACTCTCAAGGGCAATGGTAACCCGTCAAAATAAAAGTTTGGTTTAAAAAAAATTAATTGACAGAATATATGTGGTGACTGTAGATTTAGCGCTGGCTCTATGTAATAATAAGTGTGAAAGTGTGAAAGTGACGGCCAAGTATGGTGACCCATACTTGGAATTTGACCTCTGCATTTAACCCATCCAGTTAATGCACACACATTAGGAGCAGAGTATTGAGTAGTTAACACACACACACTGCAAACGTGTATACAAACACCCAGAGCAGCGGGCAGCCTTGTGTGGCGCCCGGGGAGCGATTAGGGGTTAGGTGCCTTGCTCAAGGGCACCTCAGTCATTTCCCACCGGTTCTGGAATCGAACCAGCAACCTTTGGGTTACCAGTTTAACTCCCTAACCACTAGGCCATGACTGCCCCCACAGTCATGTTTTTTTATAAACAATGTTTACTTTTAAACAGCATACAGCCTTTAAATGTTTATGTATTATTTACTTATAATGATTATCATCATAAAAAATAAACTTAATACATTTTAAATGGTTAAATAAATTAAAATTATATAATATATATATATATATATAACATTTAGCTGTGGTACCGAAATTGGTACTGAGTACCATTAAATTTATGGTTGTAGTGATTCATCACTTAGACTGGGATCCATTTGCATGCTTTAATGAAAATAGCATGGTCGTACAGGCAGGGTCAGACAGGGATAAACTGGAAATGATAGGAGCAGGCAGAAAACGTAGTCAGATAACAGGCAATTAGTCAGGGCAGGCAGATAACATTCACAGAAGAATAACCAGGCAAGGATCAAAAGGCAGGCAGCAGGCAGAGATAGACAGGTAATAACAGTGGTCGGCAACAGGCAGTCAAACAGGATATATAAACGCTCAGAAAAGTCCACCTAGGCAAAACAAGACTTCGCGGTGCACTGGAGTGAATGGCAGTCCTTTATAGTCCGGGTGATGGGTAACAGCTGGCGAGAAATCAGTCCAAGGTACGGGCTATTGGGAAATGTAGTGAATAGTGAGTTAGTATTCTGGTGATGGCTCCCTCTGGTGGCCAGAGGAGGGAGTCACAGAGTTCGTCATTGTGACAGAGCCCCCTCCCTGCGAACGCCTCCTGGCGTGAGGAGGCAAGCGGCGCCGAGGTCTTCCACGAGGACGAGGGGCAGGCTTGTCCGGATGATTGGTGTGGAATTCTTCCAATAGGTTGGGGTCCAGGATATCATCCGAGTTGACCCAGGTTTGTTCCTCCGGGCCATACCCCTCCCAGTCCACCAGATATTGAAGTAGGCGTCCTCGGCGCCTGGAGTCCAGCAACTCACGGACTTGGTAAGCCTCCTCGCCCTCCACTAGGATGGGGACCCTGATCACCTGACCTCTCCTCGCTGGGACCATCGGCAGGCTTGAGCAGTGAAACATGGAACGTGGGGGAAATGCGAAAATGGTCAGGCAGGGCCAGACGAAATGAAACGGGTGTTATTTGGTGTGTGATTTGATATGGGCCAACGTACCTTGGGCTTAGTTTGCGGCAGGGGAGCTTCAACCGGAGGTCCCGTGTGGAAAGCCAGACCCATTGACCCGGCTGGTACAGAGGGGCCGGACGGCGGTGCCGGTCAGCTTGGTCCTTCTGTCGGCGGACCGCCTGTCGCAGGTGGGTGTGTGCTCTATCCCACGTTGCCTCGCTACGTGCCATCCAGTCGTTGACTGCGGGAACGTTAGTGGGCTCTCCTGACCATGGGAATAATGGCGGTTGGAATCCAAGGATGCACTGGAATGGTGTTACTCCGGTGGCCGGTTTGTGCAGGGAATTCTGGGTGTATTCAGCCCACAGCAAGTATCGGGACCAGTCGCTTTGGTTTCGAGTGCAGTATGAACGGAGAAAGCGGGTGAGTTCTTGGTTTAAACGTTCTGTTTGGCCATTGGATTGTGGGTGATAGCCTGAGGTGAGACTGACATTGATGTTGAGTGCCTGACAGAATGCAGACCAGAGGCGAGAGGTAAACTGGGAACCCCGGTCAGACACAATGTCCTCTGGTAGGCCATATATACGAAAGACCCAGTTGCATAAATGTTCAGCGGTTTGCATGGCCGTGGGCAGCTTGGCGAGGGGAATGAGGCGGCATGCCTTGGAGAATCGGTCTACCACCGCGAGTATGGTGGTGTATCCATTCGAGACGGGCAAATCCGTGATGAAGTCCACGGCGATGTGGGACCAGGGGCGTTGCGGGAGTGGCAGAGGTTGCAGCAAGCCAGCGGGGAGTTGGTGAGAGGATTTATTTCTTTGGCAGACTAGGCATGCATTGACGAAGTGACTTGTGTCTTTGGGCAGAGATGACCACCAGAACCGGTTCTGAAGCAGTTGAGTGGTTGCAGTGATACCAGGATGACCGGAAGAGGGAGAATTGTGAACCATCTCCATGACACGATTGCGATAGCCCAGGGGAACAAAGGTTCTCTCCAGGGGACAGTCAGCAGGAATTTCGCTCTCAGCATTGGCCTGTTCCAGCTCCGTCATAATATCCCACTGTATAGGTGCAACAACAAGAGAAGTAGGTAATACAGTCTCATGGTCTTGAGCTTGGTTCTCACCGTCGCGACAGGGCATCGGCTTTGAGGTTCTTGGATCCAGGACGGTAGGTGACAGTGAAGTGGAAACGGGAAAATAACAGGGACCAGCGGGCTTGACGTGGGTTGAGTCTTTTGGCCGTTCGGAGGTACTCCGTTTTTGTGGTCTGTTAGGACAACGAAGGGATGTGTAGCCCCCTCCAGCCAGTGACGCCACTCCTCGAAGGCGGTCTTCATAGCCAGTAGTTCTCGATCCCCCACATCATAGTTACGTTCTGCCGGAGTTAGTTTCCTGGAATGAAAAGCACATGGGTAGAGTTTAGAAGGATCACCTTGCCTCTGAGCAAGTATGGCCCCGAGACCAGTGCTGGAGGCATCCACCTCGACAACGAATGGGAGAGAGGGGTCAGGATGGTGGAGAATAGGAGCGGAAGCGAAGCGTTCCTTAAGGTCCTGGAAGGCTTGAATGGCAGGTGGAGCCCACTTAAGTCGATGTTGCCCCTTCTTCACCATGCTGGTAAGCGGACAGGCTATGGTACTGAAAGTTCGGATGAATCTGCGGTAGAAGTTGGCGAACCCCAGGAAACGCTGTAATTCTTTGAGTGTATTGGGAAGTGGCCAATTCATGATGGCGGTTACCTTCTTCTCATCCATTGCGACGCCCTCCGGACTGATGATGTAGCCGAGGAAGGACGTGGATGTCTTATGGAACTCACACTTCTCTGCCTTGGCGTATAATTGAAACTGGATTAGCCTCTGCAGAACCTGTCTGACCTGGGTGATATGCTCCTCCATGGTGTCTGAATAAATCAAAATGTCATCAATGTAAACGATCACAAATCTGTGTAACATGTCTCTGAATACATCATTGAGAAAGGCTTGAAATACCGAAAGACTATTAGCCAGCCCGAAGGGCATCACGAGATATTCATAGTGCCCAGTAGTCGTTGAGAAAGCAGTTTTCCATTCGTCACCTCTCCTTATGCGGATTAGGTTATAGGCACTACGAAGGTCAAGCTTGGTAAAGTACCTGGCTGTGCGAAGTTGTTCCAGGGCGGCGGGAACCAACGGCAGCGAAACTTAACTGTGATCTCATTTAGACCCCGGTAGTCGATGCAAGGGCGGAGACCCCCGTCCTTCTTCCCCACGAAGAACCCAGCAGATGCAGGTGAAGTAGACGGTCGGATAAAGCCTTTGGCTAGTTCCTCCTCGATGTACTTCTTCATAGATTCAGACTCAGGTTGGGATAACGGGAAGATACGACCCTTGGGCAGAGTTGCTCCTGGAATAAGATCTATGGCACAGTCATGAATGCGGTGAGGTGGTAATTGAGATGCTCGTACCTTGTTGAAGGCCACAGCCAGGTCTTGATATTCGTGGGGGAGTGTCAAGCCTGCCGGAGCTTCTGTAGTAGGTTCCGTGGTGACCACGGTGGATTCGGTGGCCTGGATGGTCCTGACACATAAAGAGGGTGACTGAGGCAGACATTTAGTTAGGCAGTGCTTGTTCCATTGCAAGATTTGACCCTCTCTCCAGCAGATGTGTGGGTTGTGTGTGCGGAGCCACGGTAACCCCAGAATGATGGAAAAGGTGGACGTGGGTAGAACATGAAATTGAATACGTTCTGTGTGGAAGATACCAATTTGCATGGTTAGTGGTTGTGTAATGGTGTTAATGCTTCCTGAACCCAGAGGGCGTCCATCTATGGCCTCCACTGTGAGGGAAGAGAGACATTCAATTACTGGGATTTTTTGCTGATCAACATAGCGTTGGGATATGAAGTTTCCCGCAGCCCCAGAATCCAGTAACGCAAGGGTCTCCAGAGGAACGTCAGTAAATAACAATTTGATGGGCACAGACACACACATAGCTGAGGAGTAATGAGGTTTGGAGTCACTCACCGAACGTGGAGGCTGAGCGAGAGCGCACCGGGCAGTTGTTTCTCATATGACCCGAACCCCCACAGTACAGACAGTCGATGAGCAATACGGCGTCCTCTCTCCTCCTCAGACAGACGATACGCGTTGATTTGCATCGGTTCATTAAACTCAGGGTCAGTCGAAGAAGGAACACGAGTGTTACCTCTGGAACCTGCTTTACGAGCACGAATGAGGTTATCGATATGAATGGTGAGTTCAATAAACTGATCCAGACTTTTCCCTTCATCTCGGCAGGCGAGTTCAGTTTGTAACTCTCGTGACAGACCTCTTCTGAAACAAACTTTGAGCGTATCACTCACCCAGGTTGTCTGTGCTGCAAATGTACGGAAAGCCAAAGCATACTCAGCCGCCGTGCCCCTTCCCTGAGTGAGTTCCAACAGGCGGTTGCCGGCCCCTTTGCCATCACTGGGATGATCGAATACCTCCCTGAATCTTTGTAGAAAGTATTCATACGACGGAAAAGCAGACCCGTCGTCACCCCACATCGCTGTAATCCAGTCTAGCGCTCTCCCTGTAAGCAATGAACAAATCAAAGCAATCTTACTGGCATCAGTAGTGAACATGGCAGGCTGTTGTTTGAGGAAGAGGGAACACTGGAGAATGAATCCTTTGCACCTTGCAGGGTCGCCGTCGAATTTCTCAGGTAAAGAGAGGCGGGGGTTGGTTGTTGGTGGCGTCTGCACCACGTGTGCAATGGCGGCCGTGGCGGGCAGTGAAGGATCCGCGGGAGTGCGGATATGCAAGCCTTGGAGTGCATTCACCAGCTCTTCTGTGAGACCTGTGAGACGGTTGAGCTGGTGCTGATGTGCAGCAAGCTGGCTGGTCTGAGCAGACATGGTGGCACACAGGTGAGAGAAAGCAGCTGGATCCGGGGGTGGCAAAGTCTTCTGTAGTGATTCATCACTTAGACTGGGATCCATTTGCATGCTTTAATGAAAATAGCATGGTCGTACAGGCAGGGTCAGACAGGGATAAACTGGAAATGATAGGAGCAGGCAGAAAACGTAGTCAGATAACAGGCAATTAGTCAGGGCAGGCAGATAACATTCACAGAAGAATAACCAGGCAAGGATCAAAAGGCAGGCAGCAGGCAGAGATAGACAGGTAATAACAGTGGTCGGCAACAGGCAGTCAAACAGGATATATAAACACTCAGAAAAGTCCACCTAGGCAAAACAAGACTTCGCGGTGCACTGGAGTGAATGGCAGTCCTTTATAGTCCGGGTGATGGGTAACAGCTGGCGAGAAATCAGTCCAAGGTACGGGCTATTGGGAAATGTAGTGAATAGTGAGTTAGTATTCTGGTGATGGCTCCCTCTGGTGGCCAGAGGAGGGAGTCACAGAGTTCGTCATTGTGACAATGGTATTGGTACCGACTACTGGAATTTAGGTACCATGACATCCCTAGCTGGCAACTTTTATTACCCAATTACTGAACTTTTATTTGGAAGAGTATTGTACACTTCAGGTTTATTCATTCATAGGATCTTTTGTACTTTAGTAAAAAAGAGAAAAAGGTCAATTTATAATGTTTTGTTTCATAAAGCAACTGATTTTCAGTTAATTGTTATTTCTACTTCTTTCCAGGCACAGAACACTCACAACACTCACATTCACAAAAAATCGGAAACCAGAATCAGCCAAGAAAATTGCAATCGGTGCATCTCTATTCTCTAAGCATTATGTTTACCTCATGTAAATAAGAGGCTGTATTCCCGCTCATTTCCATGTGGAATAAAATTACATCCTTTATTTTGAGTTAAAATACAAGACAGAAAACCATTTTAAATATAATGTGCATCTATATATCCTCCTATTTTTAAACAGATATAAATAATTAAATAATAATTAGGATATTATTTTGCTATAATTAAATTAAATATGCATTTATTCTTATTATACCAAGCATATGACATTTTATTTACAGCAGACAATCATGTTATTGAGCATGTGAGCGTTCCCGATCACAAAACTCAATCCTCCACAGTGAATAAATCACCATCCGAATGCATGAGTTTATCACTGAGGTGGCTGCACATTTATTTTCACAGACTTCCACGTGAGAAACAATTACCATCCGAATAGGGCTTTAGATAAAATAAACGGAAGACATTAAATCTCTCAATATCTCAGCAGAGGAGGTTTAGTTTGTGCACTGGCTTGATGAAGAGATACTCAGCTGCTTGTCTGCGGCGATGCGTGCTTCAGTAGCGCTGTCATAGCTGGCTCACATGTCATATAGCCCATTACGCTCTCACACATTTATTTTTTAGCATTTTTGGGAGGAGTAAAATGTTTCAACAACTAGATGCTTGTCGTATTTTGTGTATTTGTTCTAAATGCTCCTGTTGTCTTCTGTGCCCAGACTTGAGTTTTGTTTGATGTTTGTCACATTCAAGAAGCGTGTTTTCTTTGAGCAGGCACAAATAAAGGTTCAGTTAATTTAACTGACTGACAAAATTTTATACATGAGGATGCAGTGCATATATAATTGAACCAGTATCTGGAATGCAGTGGGCTTATATATTAAAAATATGAAACTCTCTGACAGAAGTGAGCAATCTTTGTTTATTGCTTGTAATATATTTATTTGTTCCTCTTTATTACCAGTGTGACTTTATTTCTGTCATTTCCGTTTGATTGAAAATAATCATTTTGTTTGAATAAAATAACATTAAAAACATTAACATTAAAATGTTTCTCTCAAAAATACAAGCATGCACATACATGTTGCTAGACTTGTAGTCAAGACCGCCTAAACCGAGACCAAGACACTACCAAGACCAGAGGGTATCGAGACCAAGACAAGACCAAGACCAAGACCAAGACAGACCACCTCAAGACCAAGACCAAGTCGAGACCAAGACCGAGACCAAGACCGAGACCAAGTCGAGACCGGAATCTTTAACACTCCAGAAATTTACTTCAGCATATGAAATAGGTGAATTATCCCCAATTTAGGATACAGTATTATTACAGTATATATCACAGAATCCTGAATTAAGTTTTATGTCGAAAACCAGCAAATAACAAATTAAATTAGCATCAATATGCACTTTTTATTTACATAAACATTAAATTAATAACATTAAAAATGATGGCCAGATTGTAAAGGAGTGTTTTGCAACATGTTATCTAACATACACAAGTTCAAATAAAGTTGACAAAAGGTTTTATAAAAAAATAAACCTCACATATTTCAGCCTTTAAATATTTTTTATAAAAAATATACATTACTGACATTTACAATGCACGTTAGCCTATCTTTTATTATAGTAAAATTCGGTCTGATTTTCCTGTGGCGTCTGTCGTTGCTATGCAACCATGCACTGCGCTCCTCAATGGCAAATACATTTTTTAGTAGCTAATGGATTTCCACCACCGAAAAACGATTGATGTTGCTCTGCTAACGACGTTACAAGATGTATTAACGGAGTAGAAACAAACACACGTAGTGTTTGGGTGATTTTTTTCACCTCACAGCGCCTGGAAAAAATGAGCGCGTCACTTCAATTATGAGCGCGTTTTTTCATGTAAAGTTACCGTTCCACCCCTACTAAAGTTCTAGCCGCCGGTAGCCACTGATAGAGCTAACTGTATTTAGCGAGTAACGTTATTACACTCATCTTCACCAGGTTAGTCACGTCCTTAGAGAGGCTTGCAAAACATATGTCCCTAAATAACTTATACCGCACGTGTGAGAAGAACACATGATAAACAACAATAATTCAGCAGATACATGATCTGTTTGGTCATGGGAGGTTGGAAAGTTTTTACCTCAAAAAGTTTGAAAATGGGTAACGTTAGATAGCTTACTTTTCCCTGTGTTTACGCTCCAGGTGTCTGGTGAACGTTGAGGTGGTCCCGGCTGTCTCTGTCAAGCAGACTTTGCAGAATCTACATTTCGCAGAATGCTTTTTTTTATTTGACGATGTGCAGAAGAACTCATTGTGTTCTATGAAAGCAAATTTTATGACCAAGGAATTTGCTGACATACTGACTGACTAGATGCTGGATCTGTGCTCTTTACGCTGTACGCTACGGCGTCGGCTACACTCACTCACTGATGGATGAGAGCACCAACGGCTGTGTCAGAAAATAATACATGCATGTGATTGGTTGCATTTGAAGGGCGCAAAATAATATTAATGGTGCATTATTGAACGTTGTGTTGTCGTAAAAAAAATATATATATTGTTGTCGTGGATATTGTATTGCTAAATCGTTCTGAGACAGCGAGACTTAGACAAGACCGAGAGGTCCGAGACCAAGACAAGACCAAGACCAAGACCGTCAAGGCCGTGACAAGACCGAGACCACGTAAAAGTGGTCTCGAGACCGGTCTCGAGACATACATCACTACATGTTGCTCAGATATTATGGTAGCCCAGTTTGTGCTGAATGCAGTGTAATGGCACATGTCAGAGCATGTCAAAACTTCTAAAGGGCCCCAAAACAGCTCAGACTTCTAGGGGTTAAAGTCAAATTTCTGATTACATTGGCAGTTAATTTTGCATGATTTACAGTAGTCTTGTGATATTGTGGCATCAGTATTATGACAATCTGGTATTTTGAATTTTTCAAATGACTGAAAAATCATTACACAGAAAATGTACCACACAGGTCGTGGTTCGCGATGCAAATCTCGCTTGCCAATGTGCATTAGCTTGTTTAGTTTACACTCAAAGGTGATTGGGCTCTCAGGCGAGATCCCAATACGTCAGTTGTTCAGACATAACGTCTATACGTAACCTCCTTCAGAGAACGGGGGTTACATTAGTAACCTAGATGTTTTCAAACTCCCTGGAAAGTTTTAGAATACTCCAAATCACGAACAGAGGCAGGGGAGTTTGGAAGAGTCCATATTTTGAAGGGTGGCCTTTTAACCACTCGATTAATTTTTTGTTTATTTTTTTATCTCTTCATGAACGTTTTGTGTTTTGGGTGAATAGATTTTCAATAGAGGGTCAGAAATCTCTCACTTTCATTAAAAATATATTTATTTATAAGTGTTTCAAAGATGAATTAATTTCTTGTGGTTTTGAAACCACATGAGGATGAGTAAATTATGATAGAATTTTAATTTTAGGGTGAACTATCTTTTTAATAACAAGTGTTTATTGTATAAAATTAATATTAGTGTTTATAACACTAGTTTGTTTGGTGTTTCTGAAGATTTTCATTTCTTATAACTGTTCTTTCTCTGCTGTTAATAGGTGTATTATGTGATCTAAGGATTGTCCTGCTGGGAAAGACAGGTGTTGGGAAAAGTGCAACGGGAAATACCATACTGAGAAGAAGAGCTTTTAAATCATTATTTGATCCATCCTCTGTGACCAGGGAGTGTAAGAAAGAAACGACTGAGGTCAACAGAAGACGGATAACTGTGCTCAACACTCCAGGCCTGTTTGATACTGGAGTCGATAATGCTGAGACAAGGAAGGAGATTGTGAAGTGCGTCTCAATGGCGGCACCTGGACCACATGTGTTTCTACTGGTGATGCAACTGGGAAGATTCACACAACAGGATAAAGACACAGTGAAGATGATCCAGGAGACTTTTGGTGATAAATCCAGAATGTACACCATGGTGCTGTTCACCAGAGGAGATAATCTTGAAGGAAGAATTGAAGATTTTATTGAAGGAGATGGTAGTTTAAAGAACATCACCCAGCAGTTTGGAAAGAGATATCACGTGTTCAATAACAAAAACACTGAAGATGAGACGCAGGTTTCTGAGCTGCTGGATAAGATCGACTGTTTGATTAAAACAAATGGAGGTAGTTTCTACACCAATGAGATGTTCCAGCAGGTGGAGAAGAACATCAAAGAGGCACAAGAGAGAATACTGAAAGAGAAAGAAGAAGAGCTGAGAACCAAATATGAAGCTGAAATAGAAGAAATGAAGAAAGGAAACAAAAGAGAAAGAGAAGAGATGCAGAATGAACTGAGAAAAAGAGAAGAAAATTTCAAAAAGAGAGAAGAGGAGATCAAGAAAGAAACAGATGCAAACCTAAGAAAAGAGCTGCACAGAAAACTGGAGGAGCAACAGAAACAATTTGAAGAAGAGAATAAAAGAAAAGAAAAAGCTTTAGGAGAACAACAACAGAACTTCATAAAATACCTGGAAGAACAACATGAGAAAGAAAAACACAATCTCCAGGAGAAAATTCAATGTGAAACTAGAGAAGAAGCAGAGCAGGAATATGGTCAAAAACTCGTCATAGCAGTGGCCAGAGCTTTTCAAGAAGCTGAAGAAAGTCTACCATACAGATCCAGGCGAGCTCGTGACTGGGGCCGCTATCTTTCTGTTGTTGGAGGAGCTGTTGGAGGTTTAGTTGGTACTATTGAAGACATTGTGTACTGGATTTTAAGCTTATGTTCTGAAGGTCAAGTTCGAAAGCAAAATGTAGCGTGAATTCAGGTGAATAAATACAGAAATGAAAACTTCTACTATTTCTTAATATTTCAATCTTAGGATAATTGTACAATCAAACACAATGATAAAAACAGGCTTCTGTTTCTGAGCAGAACTCAATTGATGTTGGAACAGTAATAGTATATAATTTGCAATTGATCTACAACAGAAGTAAATATTAACCTATATTACTTTTTATGTCTTTAAAATAAGATGAAAATCAAGTCATTTGTTCTTGTTCCAGAAGCTATTTCTACTGTGGCTGAGAAATGCAAAATAAATCACAAATATGTTAATAGAATAACAAATCCAGAAACAACCCTGTCAACACTTTGTTTCAGAGTGATCTCACCATGTGGTCACAATGTGAAGTGTAACCTCACAGCGCACTCATTGTGTGCTCATACTATGGCCACAATTTGAGGTCACCCCAGCTAGAAATTTTATTGGACATGGACTCCAATGTCACTCAGATGTCAAATTTTGGTTGAAAATGTAAATTGGGTAGACGTTTAAACATTTGTTTGACGTCAGGATCCAGTGTCATCAAACCACTCCACAAACAGCATTATCAGCTTCACTTATTACTAACGTCTCGGTTACGTATGGTAACCCTCGTTCCCTGAGACGTACGTCGGACGTACCGACGAATTGGGATCACTTCTGGGAGCCCCTATCAGCTTCGAGCTATATAGAACCGGCCAATGAACAATTGGTGTGCGAGATTTGCATCTCGCGCTCCGCCCCGCACCGCAGGTATAAACAGGAAGCGAGAGCGAATGCACACTGTTTTTCACTGAGGAGCCGAACTTAGTGACTCGGCCATGCAGTGATGGTACAGCAACTGTGGCGACGGGACGTACGTCTCCGTTCCCTCCTTCAGGGAACGAGGGTTACCATACGTAACCGAGATGTTCCCTTTCAGTCGGTCACGTTCGACGTACGTCGGACGTACCGACGAATTGGGATCCCTTTGGAAAATGCCATAGTTACTACCACTTCCAGCGCCCAGCGTCGAGCCCCTCAGACCCCGATCTGATGCGGGTCGGGGAAATTCACGCAGGGAGAGTCAAAGCTGCTGTTCCGCAAGACCCACTCAGCTGACTGTATTGGATAACGCTGGGAAAGCGTGCCCGTGGAGGCCGCTGCGGAAGCCACATCATGCCCGGAGGGAGTTACCATGTGGAGAATACACGTATGGGCTGGCCGTGGGCAGCACAACATACGGAAGTCCCAGGGGTGAGGCGGGGCATTTAGAGGCGGGGGAACAACATCTTGCTGAGACGGCAGAGAGTAATCTGCCAAGGGAACTACACGGGCTCACCGTAGGGAGCCGTACCGTGGAAGAATAAACATATGGGACCGCCGTAGGGGTCACAACATATGGAACCCAGCCTAACAAAAGTTCCACCAATGCATACGAGTGTTAGACCTGGCGTCGAACGCTCCGCCATGTCCGACTGCCGCGGGTTGCGGAGGACTCAACAGGGTTCGCCGTTCTGGGGACTCAGATAAGATAAGAGCAGATAAGCGCACGTATCCGTACCATAGGGACGGGAATGGCGCAGCAAGCCGACACTAGAAAGGGCACTTCGGTGTTACTGACTATGGGAAGTGAGCACACAGGAAGATACCGGCTCTACATGTAGGCTATAGAATCTAGCGAACGTGTTAGGTGTCGCCCAGCCCGCAGTTCTACAGATATCTGTCAGCGAGGCGCCACGAGCCAGTGCCCAGGAAGAAGCAACACCCCTATAGTGGAGTGGGCTCTTAACCCGAGCGGGCAGGGCACGTCTTGGGACTCATAAGCCAAGACGATGGCATCCACTATCCAGTGGGCCATCCTCTGCTTGGAGACAGCCTTTCCCTTCTGCTGTCCTCCGTAACAGACGAAGAGCTGCTCTGAGGTCCTGAAGCTTTGCGTTCTGTCTACGTAAGTCCCTACCCTCTTGATGGAGGCCAACGCAGTCAGGAGTATTGTCTTTAACGACAAGATTTTTAACTCTGCTGACTGCAAAGGCTCAAAGGGCGCTCTCTGCAGTGCAGTTAGCACCAAAGTTAAGTCCCAAGAGGGTATAGAGGGAGGGCGAGGCGGATTTAGTCTCCTCGCCACCCTCAGGAATCTGACGATCAGATCGTGCTTACCTTGAGATTTTCCATCTACTAGCTCATGATTAGCGTCGATAGCGGCAACATAGACATTGAGGGTGGAGGGAGACAGCCTTCGCTCCAACCCATCTTATAGAAAGGAAGGCACAGACCTGATCGAACATCTTCTAGGGTCTTCTCGGCGAGAAGAGCACCAATCGACGAACAGGTTCCACTTCAACGCATAGAAGCGCCTTGTAGAGGGGGCTCTAGCGGAAGTGATGGTGTCAACTACCGCTTGTGGTAGGTCCCGTCCAGAGACCAGACATGGAGTTTCCAGAGGTCCGGACGCGGGTGCCATAGGGTGCCCCGTCTCTGAGTCGGGAGGTCCTTCCTCAGAGGAATGGGCCAAGGAGGTGCTGTCGCGAGGAGCACTAGTTCCGGAAACCAAGTCCGGTTGGGCCAATACGGAGCCACCAACAGGACTTGCTCCTCATCCTCCCTGACCTTGCACAGTGTCTGCACAAGAAGGCTCACTGGGGGAAACGCATATTTGCGTTGGCCCCGGGGCCAGCTGTGAGCCAGGGCATCCGACCCGAGGGTCCCCTCGGTCAAGGAATAAAACCACTGACAGTGGGTCGTCTCTGGGGAGGCAAACAGGTCTACCTGTGCGGCCTCAAAACGACTCCAGATCAGCTGGACCACCTGGGGATGGAGTCGCCACTCTCCCGGAAGCACCGCCTGACGTGACAGCTCGTCGGCTGCACAATTGAGCAGGCCCGGAATGTGAATGGCACGAAGCGACCTCAGATGCTTCTGACTCAATAAGAGGAGATGGCGGGCGAGTTGTGACATGCGACGGGAGCGTAGACCACCCTGTTTGTTGATGTTCGCTACGGCCGCAGTGTTGTCCGTACGGACCAGAACGTGCTTGCCTCTGAGCGGCACTTTGAAGCGGCTGAATGCAAGACGAACTGCTAACAACTCGAGGCAATTGATATACCATTGCAGTTGAGGCCCCGTCCACAGACCCGAAACTGCAAGCCCGTTGTACGTGGCACCCCAGCCCGTGGATGAGGCATCCGTGGAGACAACGGAGTGCCTGGACACTTGTTCTAGGGGAACTCCCGTCCGTAGAAATGAAGGGTCCAACCAGGGGCTGAAGGTTTGGCGGCACCTCGGAGTCACTTGGACGCGGAGGGTTTCGCTGTGCCACGCCCATCTCGGGACTCGGTCGTGTAGCCAGCGTTGAAGCGGTCACATATGAAGCAATCCCAATGGCGTTACTGCGGCTGCGGATGCCATATGCCCCAGGAGCCTCTGAAAATGTTTCAGTGGTGTCGCTGTCCTGCCTCTGAACGAATTCAGGCAGTTCAACACTGACTGGACGCGCTCCTCTGTGAGGTGCGTTGTCATGGCGACCGAGTCTATCTCCATACCGAGAAAAGAGATCCTCTGTATGGGACAGAGTTTGCTCTTCTCCCAGTTGACCCGAAGTCCCAACTGGCTGAGGTGACTGAGCACCTTGTCCCTGTGTTCAGAAAGGGCCGGTGTTGAGGGAGAATCGAGACATGAAAGTACGCGTCCTTCAGGTCGATCGCTGCAAACCAATCTTGGGGACGGATGCACCGGAAGATGCGCTTCTGCGTTAGCATCCTGAACGGCAGCCTGTGAAGGGACCGGTTCAGGAATCGCAGGTCCAAGATCGGTCGTAACCCGCCGCCTTTCTTGGGTACAATGAAGTACGGGCTGTAGAACCCGGACCTCATATCAGCTGGAGGGACCGGGTCTATCGCATCCTTCGCCAGTAGGACTGCGATCTCCGCCCTGAGCACGGGGGCGTTCGCCTCCACTACAGTCGTGAAGTGAACGCCCCTGAACTTGGGGGGACGCTGGGCGAACTGAATCGCATAGCCGAGTCTGATGGTACGGAGGAGCCACCGAGACGGGCTGGGAAGCGCTAGCCAGGCTCCCAGACTCCAAACTAGGGGAACCAACGGCACCACAGACGTACCCGCAGCGGGGCAGCGAGGCGGAACGCAGGGATCCGGCTCGGACGGCATGGGAGCGGCCCGAAGCGGGATCTGAGTGTGCTGTGCAACACTTACCTGCATCCGCGGAGGGGACGTGCGAGTGTGGGAGGCCGCTTGAGTACGTCCCCACAGCCGGCGTCCCCTGCTGGCGAAGGGAGAGGCACCTGAGGGTGGCGAGGTCTAAATGAGTCTAATAGATGCTGGAGTTCAAATGTTTAGTGGACAATGCAGAATTACAGACTTGACTTGTAATTAATAACACATAATGATTACATTTTAGATTCTAGATGACATCAGTGAAATAGACCACTATATGATTATATTGATCACATTTTCTTTTGCTTTAATTACCATAACAAACACAGTTACAGCAACCAAAGAAAAACTAACGTTGAAAGGTCAATCGGCAAACTACCCAACTAATTGAAACACTGATCATTTAAATAAAACATCAACAACAAAACATCTGTTAGTTCTCATAAGATCTTCTGTAGATGTCTGACAGAAATACAATCAATCTGGTTAGTAATGCGTGAAGCTGGTAATGCTGTTTGTGGAGTTGTTTAATCCTCCTCTGCTGAGATCTTCACAGATTTCATGTGCTGCCATGCATTTCACAATTTTTTGCAGTGCGGTGCTTATTCCAACCAAAATTCAATGTCTGTCTGACATTGGTGCTTGATGTCAAACAAAAGTTGGGTTTAGATGTCAACCAGACTTTCATTTTCAACCAAAATATGACGTCTGACGGACTTTGGATTAGTTGGAGTCTTCAGAGATTCTGTGCTGGATTTGACAAAATCTGTCACTGGTTCTGAGGTGAAGTGCAGCATGAAGTGCTCTCTGGAGTCAGATATCTCCATTTCTACTTTGTCTTCATTATTGAGAGGACCATAAGGAATAATGAGGAGGAAAACATGAACTCCAGGATCACAGAGAGACACACAGCGGAGAGTATGACGCATCACTTCCTCCTCTGAAGCTCCACCAGACTTATCAGACTTCCATGTTTCTTCTCCTTTCTCTTCACACAGTCTTCACTGCTCTCTTTGTGACATGAAGGTTTCATTGGTTTCCCTTGTAAAAGTTTTGACAAAGAGACCATAACCCTTTCACGCGTGAGTTTAACATATTCTAGCTTTAGTTTGTAATTTATTTCATACCTCCGTACCAGCTTAGTTTAGCTAATTAATGGTATATTAATGCAATAAATATAGATTTGATTTTCCATGGTTTGATTTTTCATTGTGTTCATAATCATTAAACTAACCATAATAAATCATTAAAAAAAACTCACATCAAGAATAAATATCAATGTGTACATTATCACATGTATTGTATGTATTCATTTTTTTTATATCTTTAACTCTCCTGTCCAAGCTACTCATCAAGTCATCGCTAAATGTGACTAATTTGAACAGTCATGCTAATTGTGTTTTTTTTATTATGGGGATTTTTAAGACGTGTCGGGGGTAACTAAATAATTAGGTGTGTAACGACTGCCATTTTGTCTTATGTCTGACCATGTTTTGATGTAAAGTAAATGGAGTCGAAGAGTCGTTTCTATCGACTCCTACAGTGGGAGTCGGCGTCGACTCCAAAATATCTGGAATTGAACACCCCTAGTTTCACCTTATTGTTTTCATGGTGACACGTCATGTTTTGTCACATGACTTACCGCAGTGTATCTGATACGAATAAAACCTGTTGGTAAATTATATTTGAATGGATTGTTTTTGATGCTTCCAGACACCTGTGTATTTTACACACATTTATTTAATTACTAGTTCTTATGTGTATTTAAATGTTTGAAGCCTAAAATTAACATTATGTTGTTTAAAACACTGTGATGTATGACAAGCGCTGTCCGTCTCTGGCTTAGCGCCAGCCAAAGCGCAAAAGCACCCAAATGTGGTACCGTACTCTCAGGGCACAGAAATACAAATCCCATATGTGGTGAGACCGTGCCGCTATTGGATCTCTTCCACAAAGCACTAGGTTCAGCTTCTGTTTTCCAGGGACATTCAGTGACACTGAAAAACATATCAAAAATACCCAAAGAAACTTGCGCTTTGGTTCTGTATACCAGTGTCAGAAATTAATAGGGGCTTGGAGCAAACATACCACCAATATAAATAAAAATATCCCCTAAATTCAAGATAAAGGGGCAAAAAATGCCCCAGCGCAATTAAACCAAAATTATTACGGCTGTCATAATTTAAGTGAAATGTGAAAATGAATGAAAAGTGTCAACTGCGTGTCGGTGCGTCGGAGATAAGCTCTAGTAGTGAGTCCGTGGGACAACAGCGTGGTACAGCCTTGGCCTCGCTTGGGAGTGGGAGGCATGATCCAAACACACAACAACAACAAACTTTCCTGAATGGCCGCTCCGTTACCATGGTAACGGCCGTAAACAGGAAGCAACTCAATCCAGGGGTAGCCAAACACCGGAAATGGGCGTTCTTTGAAACTGTCAATCACTCAAAAATAGTTTGGGACCCTAAAGCAAAACCCAAAGGTCTGCTGGGTGGGCATTTAAATATAAGGAGCATTATGTCAAAAACAGAAGAAGTTAATCACCTGTTACTGAACTCAAATTTGGATTATCTCTGTCTATCTGAGACCTGGCTAAATAACAATGCACCCTCTGCAGCACTTAATATCCCTGGCTATAATATGTTCAGGAGAGACAGAGAAGGAGCAAAAGGTGGTGGTGTCATGATTTACATAAAAGATAGTATTCAGTGTCAGGAAATTCAATGGCTGAATGATCACGAACTGGAATGTTTGGGCTTAAATATTATACTATCACCACAAATGTCTTTTACAATCATTGTGGTATATCGCCCCCCCTCTTCAGATGTCATTTTTTATGAAAAGTTTGAAAAATTACTGAAAGAATGTAACTTAAATAAAGAGATTATTATTTTGGGGGATGTTAACATAAACTGGGGGGACACATCATGTAGAAAGAAGCTTAAACAAATAACTGACAAATTTGATCTAGTCCAAATGATCAAAGGGCCCACAAGAATCACCACATCAAGCAGCACCCAGATTGATTTGGCATTTACCAACCGACCTGAGAGAATATTTAAATCATACAATATGTTAGCTGGTCTTTCTGATCACAATTTGGTCCTTGTGGCCAGAAAGCTCTCAAAAAAGAGATTTAATTATTCTGTCAGAGAGCGTGAGTTCGTTGGAATCCCAAAAAAACGCCAGGAAGGATTTAATAATGCTGTCCAGCAGATTGACTGGGATCAAATATTGTTGGGAACAAATTGTGAAATGGACTGTGAATCTTTTGTGGCGACAATTGAGAGAACAATTAAAGATTTTAGCTGTAAAGTTAAATACAAACACAATAAAAATATACTTCCCTGGATGAACTCGGACATACTCAAACTGATGAAAGAGAGGGATTGTGCGTTAAAAAATGAAATTAAAACGAAGTCAGCTAGTGCTAAAAATCTATTTACAACACTGAGGAATAAGACTGTTAAAGCTATACGCAAGGCCAAAGCAGATTATTTTTTGACTATAATAGAAAATGCAAAAAGGGATTCTAAAACAATTTGGAACCAACTGAAAAAACTTGTAGGACAGGACACAAATAGGAAACAACTTTTAGAAATTAAGGTAAATGGACAAATTATAAATAACACAAACAAAGTTGCAGATGTCTTCAATAATTTTTTTATTGAATCTGTATCCACTATTGCCCAAAGCTTACCATCTAACAATCTAAATATTTGTCCGATAAATAATTCGGAGCCAATTTTCAACCTGGGCACAGTCACAGAATCTGAAGTCTTACAGACAATAAAAACACTAAAAGCTTCCAGAACTAAAGACATATTTGGCATAGATATGTGCATGCTGAAAGAACTCAGTTCCACATTATTAACACCAGTAACCAAAATTGTCAATATCTCCTTTATTGAGGTGGTGTTTCCAAGTGTGTGGAAGTCAGCTGCTGTTGTTCCAATTCTCAAAAATGGAGATCCGTTGTCAGTGGACAATTATAGACCTATCAGCATCATACCTACAGTGTCAAAAGTTGCAGAGAAACTAATTTCCCAACAAATAATAACACATTTAAATACCACTACATTTTCTCTTCATTCAATGCAATTTGGTTTCAGAACTCAACACTCCACAGAAACTGCTAATTGTTTTTTCATAGAAAATATCAAACATCTACTGGATAAAGGTGGTGTGGTTGGAGCTGTGTTTCTCGATCTAAAAAAAGCTTTTGACACTGTAAACCATAAAATATTATTAATCAAACTAAGCAAATTTAATTTCTCCTCAGATGCAATAAAATGGATAGAATCATATCTATCGAATCGCTCACAGTCGGTTAGGATCAGTGATTACCACTCACCGCCCCTTGCCATGTCCACGGGGGTTCCTCAAGGTTCTATTTTGGGGCCACTGCTATTTTCACTTTATATAAACGACCTCCCTTCTGTTTGTCCAGACGTCTATATTCAGATGTACGCAGATGACACAGTCATTTATACCCATGGTAAAAACACAAATCAAGTTGCTGAAAAACTTACACAGTCTATGGACCATGTCCCTGAATGGCTAAATCAATCCTGCTTAAAACTTAATGTAAATAAAACCGTTTCAATGTTCTTTTCTAAATCAAACATTGCAAATAATCAGGCAGATATTTATGTGACAGGGGAAAAAATAAAAGTTGTGTCAGAATTCAAATACTTAGGCATCATAATAGACTCTAAACTAACTTTTAAATCACAGATAAAAAAGGTCTGCAATCGAGTCAAATTTAATATTGCAAATTTCCAGTTCATAAGATCAAACTTGTCACTTCAGGCAGCTAAAATGTTCATGTACAGTATGGTTCTGTCTCACATCACTTACTGTCTTACAACCTGGTCACAGGCAAATAAAACAACACTAAAATCTTTAGAGTCGCTTTATAAACAAACAATCAAAATTGTGGATAAAAAACCATTAAGATATCATCATTGTGCCATTTTACAAAAGCATAAGCTTTTAAGTTGGGAAAATGTCATTAAGTATTCAAACCTCTGTCTGTTTTACAAGATCATCCATGGTCTGTCATCTCCTCCACTTAGTCAGTTTGTAAACATTAGAAACACCACGCAAAGAGTAACATGAGGGTCGGCCCGAGGAGACTGTGTTGTTCCTCTGAGGAAAAGTGCTTTTAGTCAGAGTGCCTTTTCAGTCAGAGCAGCACAGGAGTGGAACTCCGTCCCTCAGAACATCAGAGAACTCACCACATACACTCTGTTCAAAAAGCAGCTAAAAAACTGGCTCATAACACATCAGACATGTCAGCATTAATACGAATATGTATCTTCCCTTAACCCAACCTGCTGCCACTTGTCTCTGCTGTGTCAATGTGTATAATATTAAATCTTGTTTGTTTGTTTTTTTTTTGTTTTGTTTTTTCAACATGTCTGTATTATAGTAAATTTGTACACCGTATTTAGCAACAGGATTGAAGAGTTATATCTGTTTTACTGCTTTTTATATTTGTACTGTTCTCTGTAATCTTTTTTATTGTGTTTTTAGGTAGACAATTTTAAGATCTGTCCAGGGACAACGGATGAAAAATAGCCTTTTGGCTAACTCTGGTGCATTTACAGCAATGTCAATTAATGTACACTGTCCCTGTCAAATAAATAAAAAAATTTAATTAAATTAAACTGTGATGCATTTAGATCTGCACATGTTGCATCAAATTTCTTTTACCTAATTTTTGCAGAATTGAGCCTTACAACAAATCAAAAAAAATTCTGTTGAGCTTTTGATTGCAGTGGCCAATCAGAGGCTTTTAAAATAGTCACCATTGAAAATGCCAAAGGTAATCAAGAGAAATAATGGACAATATTTCCAATAATATTTCAGACCCCGCGGTACATTTAAAAAAACTGTTCACTTGTATCACTCTGATTGTTTCTGCACGTTCACAGGCAGAATTTCTTCCAGCAAGCGGCACTGGTGAAGGAGAAACAAAACACAAATTCTCAAAATTCTAACCACATAGCAACATATCCGATCTGGGCCACAAGCAGGCCATAGCAATGCCCCATGTCAGCCAAGAGCAAAGAAAAAAGCCAGAACTGGACCTTATCTGTGCCACAAGATCTGTGTAGATTAAGTCATCTCAGCCTTAATTAGCCTGTTAACAAGCAGAATCACTGAAGGAAAGAAGAAAACAGAAAAACAGACAAGCAAAAACACAAGAACTACAACATACTTCAGCCACAGCTTTAGATGAAATCAACTGAAGATAAAAGAAGACATTAAATCTCTCAAGATCTCACTAAACAACTCCACAAACAGCATTACCAGCTTCACGCATTACTAACCAGATTTAATTTATTCTGTCAGACATCTACAGAAGTTCATATGAGAATTAACAGAAGTTTAATGTGTTTCATTTGAAGTCACCATAACGGTGATCAGAGTTTTAAGTAGTTGGGCACTTTACTCTTATATCTTATTATATATTTACTATTATTATATTATTATAAAGGAAGTTAAAAAGTGTGTATGTAAATCACATTTGCAGTAGCAAAGGAAGTTAAAGAGAAATAACTTAGGTGATGGTGGTTACCTGTTGATGGTTTTATAATCATGATATCGACTGATGTCATATTTTAATCTAACAATTGTGTTGTGCAATTAATACATTTAGCCTACACTACAAACCCTGCATTACTACAGCATGAGATCCTGCAGTATTATAACAATCAGTTTGAGTGTTTTTGTGAGCACAAAAAGTTAATCCATGATGACACACAGATGTGGGCCGACACAATGTTGCTATCTGGGCACAAAATCTGTGTCCCTTTAAGACACAGTAGCGTCGCTTCCATAGCGACCAAATCAGGCACACCCAACTGCATCTCAACTAACGCTAACTCTAAACAGCTCAAACCCCTTCATTCATATTTTCACTCTTACAGGCAGAAGTGTAAGTCGTGTGTTTTTTTTTTAATTATATTTGTATGGTACTTTAAACTTACTATTCATTTCCACATGTGTTTCTGTATTGCCAACAGAATGTGACGGAGTTTACCACAGTGAGTGGATCAGGAAGAAATTAGCAAAAAGGCTTGAGGGGTGAGGAAAAATAAATAGATATGGGATTTATGTAATAAGTGCATCGTGTATGTTTAATGTTACTACATTTGTAGCGAGGAGTTTTGTGAGGAAAATAACGTTACTCTTTTCAACCGCTCTTAAAGGGACAGTTCACCCAAAACGAAAAATATAAAATAAAATTCTGTCATCATTTACTCACCCTCAAGTCCAAACCTGTATGAGTTTCTTATGCTGAACACAAACACTCAGTTGATGGACCCCATTGACTTCCTTAGTATTTTTTTTCCTACTATGGACAATGGGTCCGTCAACTGTTTAGTAACCAACATTCTCCAAAATATCTTCCTTTGTGTTCAGCAAAAGAAAGAAATTCATACAGGTTTGGAACAATTTGAGTAATTACTGACAAAAGTTTCACATTTTTGGGTGAACTATCCCTTTAAATACATATGACTTATAGAACACAACACGAGAAATTTCTGAGAGTGTAATGTTTCCCCCATGATATTACATTTAATATGGACTGAAGTTTTGTACCAAGCACCATAAAATAGTCCATACAACTGGGCATAGTAATTCAACTCATTCATTGAACACAATACTGAATCTTATACTAAATAGTACTATTCTTCTAAAGCTGAATGAGCATTAGCAGCCTTAAGATACAAAGCGTGTCAGGGCATTAAAGGAGTCACTTTTCTCATAATGTAATCTGATCATCCATGTAAAGAATTGCACTTGGTGACCATTGCTTTGGCAACTTGTTTTGGTGACTAGTATACATCTGTGAAAAAAAGCACACAACGTCAAGCGTTCAACATGGATTTTTGTTATTTTTCTTCTCTTTTCTTCAGTGTGAAACCCCATCAGAGCATACAATGATGATTATATGAAGCTGTGAAATAAGAGACCATTACCAGTCACAGTCCTAAGAGGTAAAAATATCTAAAACAAATGATATTTAATAATATTGAAGCCACTGTTTTATGTTTTTTTCAATCTTTAAAAGAGTTTATTTAGGATGTGTTTAAGTAGCTCACACTTTTTTGTGTATTCGATGTAAAAAATAAACGTTCTTTTTCTTTTTTTCTATCGCTGGTCTGTGTAACCAGGCTAGAAGGATGTCATTCAGTTTCACTGCTCTTAAACGTAAGAACACGTCCTGTGTGTGTTTGTAGAACAAGATGTTTTGTTTGCAAAATGTACATTTTATTTAAAAAAAAAAAACTTGTTGTTTGCAGAGATGCTGTGCACATCAGAGGAGAAAGTCCACCCAACAGATGTCAGCAAAATCAAATTAGGAAATCTGATCCAGACAAATGTATTCCTAAACTTTGAGAAGGTGAGACATATTGTATGTGTGTTTTTTGATATTTACATATTAAAAAAAGTATATTAAATATATTTTTGCATACATTTTGGAATATAAATATATTGCCAAAAGTATTGGGACACCCCTCCAAATCATTGAATTCAGGTGTTCAATCACTTCATGGCCACAGGTGTATAAATCAAGCACTAGGCCTGCAGACGCTTCTATACACACATTTGTGAAAGAATGGGTCGCTCTCAGGAGCTCAGAGAACTCAACTGAAATTAACTTTTTTGACCACCAGCCACTGTGGCAGGTGGATTTAAAAATTCAGCTGCCACAGTGACTTTTTACCAGCAACTTTTTTTTTTTCTCCTCGACATTAAGCCTGTTCACGTGCTTCTCCTGAGTTTTTTTTGCGTGTGTGTTGCACATATCATTTATTCTGGAGGAGTTAGAAAAAGTACGTTTTTAAAGAAAATCAAAATGGCGGACAGAATGTTTGGCTGACTTTGGCAAAATTGGTATCTATGTTCTCAGACCAAGGAATTTACTTAGACCAG
Source organism: Gobio gobio (assembly GCF_949357685.1). NCBI lineage: Eukaryota > Metazoa > Chordata > Actinopteri > Cypriniformes > Gobionidae > Gobio > Gobio gobio. Next base: position 54,405,718 of record NC_137103.1, on the reverse strand, counting down.
TTTCATTACAATAGGCTACTTTAATCAAACGCTATTAGCATTTTTGTAAATATCATAACTTTTGACCACAAGGTGGCGCCCCAAAACTTTTTGAGTACTGTCAGGGCATGGTGAGTTTCATAACGATATGCCAATGCGTTCATAAAATATACCATTTTACGACGAAATTCAAAATGTCTGACACCTATAATGGGAAAAATGGGTGTCGTTCGACTCGGCTTGTGATTTTTGGCCAAACTGTTCAGAAGTTATAAGCAAAAAAGTAAATTGTTCATATCTCCTGACCACTAGGTGGCACTGTGCCGAAACTCTGCAGGTCTCCTCAAGTCATGGTTGTCATATCACACACCAAGTTTGGTCAGAATACGCTAAAACATAGCGGAGATATAGCCTAACGTTCATTTTGGCGTGTGCTTTGTCAAATTCGTTTGTAAATTATTTGAGAAAGTTTTGATGAATCAACTTGAATTTCCATAACTGTTTGTCAGCATGGTCTGAAGATGATCTGGTTCAATAAAAAAAAAAAGAGTCTACAGCACCTGTAACCCTGAGGACATTTCCATTCTAACTCTTTAACTTGATTCTGCTTCTGTTTGTGATCAGGAGATTTTAAGCCGTTAAACTCTGGGAAAGTGTTCAGTGATCCAGTAATCGAATTCATCCAAACAGTCCACGAGCTCTGTTGTATTCTGCGATTGTTTCTGAAGAGCGCAATTTTGGTGACATACCAAGGTCGTACAGTAAGCGCGCGAGTGTCTGATGCAAAAAAGCGTGTGTGTGCGAGCTCTTGATCACTGATCGCACGCTGCATTCATGTACAGACACACAGTACATTCACGTTGTTTCCACACACACTCAGGAAGGATAATGTTTGATTTGTCATATGTTGTTGTGATTAGTAATCGTAGGTTTATTCAGTCAAAACGGTTGATTTAGGAGTTTCTGTGGCGTCTCCGCGTGGTCCTGCTCGGTATCGCAGCTTGACGTCTAAAATGAAAGCAATCTCGTTGTTGTTGCTCTGTACACACAGGGTCGCAAATAACAAATAGTTATTAATAGGCTAATAACAAACATAAAAATAAACATTTGTTTGAAAGTAATTAAAGAGGAAATTATGAGTTAAGCAACATCATACGAGCAAGAGTGCTCTTTTCCAGAGTAGCCTACACTCTAAAAAAAAAAAATCATAACCTTTTTAAGTGCTATATAGCACCAATTTTGGTGCTTCAACGGTTCTTCAGCGGTTCTTCAGAGGTTCTTCACCGGTTCTTTGACTAAGGTGCTATATAGCGCCGCTACACTCTAAAAAAAAAAGGTTCTATATGGCACCAAAAATGGTTCTTGGCTCGTAATCATAGGGGAACCTTTTTTAGTGCTATATAGCACCAATTTTGGTGCTTCAGTGGTTCTTCAGGGGTTCTTCAGAGGTTCTTCAGCGGTTCTTCAGCGGTTCTTCAGAGGTTCTTCACCGGTTCTTTGACTAAGGTGCTATATAGCACCGCTGAAGAACCGCTGAAGAACCACTGAAGCACCAAAATTGGTGCTATATAGCGTTAAAAAAGGTTCCCCTATGATTACGAGCCTTTTTTTTAGAGTGTACCATATACAGAACATGTTAAGATATGGTTCTTTTATAGCACCAAAAGTGGTTCCTCTATGATTACGACGAAGAACCATTTTTTGTGCCATATAGAACCTTTTTTTATACATTTCTTTTGTATATCAGCACGATTGCAAAATGCGGTATTAATTTTATACAACAGTTCAATAAACAACAAGTTGTCATTTTTTACAGGTTTGCTCTATTTTTCCAACAAAAATAGATTCAAACAAAGTATAGGTTTCGTTCTCGAATAATTCACCGTTTTTGAACAGTCGGTTAGAACTAATTAGTTGAATGATTCTAGAATCCACTCACGCCGCCAAATATACTGGCAGTTTATAGTTTCATAGGCCTGGAATAATTTCATATTTCTATAATTAAAATATTATATTTAGAACATAAATCTAAAAATCTCATGATATTAGGCATATTTAGGCATTTGTAATTACAGTGTAAGGGGATTTTGATAAATGGTTAGATGGATTTTGTTGATACTGATTTCATTTAATTCTTATAACAGCCATAGTGTATCGTGGTCAATAGTGTAATGACTTAAAAAGATGGTCAACAATATGTAACTTTACTTTATAAGAGGTGTGCCCTAAAAAGTGAGATTTTGAATTTTTTTTTAATGCAATTTTGAGAACACCAAGGAAAGAGCACGTTCTTTAGTCTGTTTGGATACTTCAAACACAAGTTTGCACTGCCTGTTTGGTTTACCTGTTTAGCCTACACGTTAAAAGCGTGCGTTTTGTCAGACTCACAGCGCGCCTCCTCGACGCATGGTTTACCATATAAGCGCGCGTTCTTAACGTGCGCTCTGGGGTCACGGAAAACGCGCGTCGGTTTTCCTTGACCTCAAAGCGCACCTTATAAGAACGTACATTTTTGTGGTAAGCACGCACGTTTAATCGCACGCTTTTGACGTGTCAATGTGCAATCAGACGCCCGCCCAAGCGTATATGAACACTTTGGGATATTCCATTATTATCCAAAATTCTTTTATGGAATCTTATGAGGGCGCCTACTCTAGCCTGTTAGTCCTCTAAAATGTTATATAATATTGAGGAAATACAGAAATTATTTAGAAACGCACAACAGCAGCTACATATAGAAAATACCAACAAAAAAAAATTTCATACCATCGTTTTGGCGCCCCCAAGGTGCTGCGCCCCTATGCGCCGCATATAGCGCATACCCACTTTTTGCGCCACTATGTACACACACTATACACTGTGAATTCTGTAACGTTTTTTATGTAATGTTTTGTTCATGGGTGCTTAGGTATGTATAAATGGACTCCTTACATTTGGTTATTTGGTGTCATTTTGGAGTCTCCAATGATCTTTGAAGTTTTGTGAAAATCACCCTTCAATCTGATTGTTTACTTTGGATATAGCAAATTATGACAAAATGAATGTCTAATAAGATAAATGGTGTATGATTAATTTCACTATAAGTGTGCGATTAATCGCGATTAAAAATGGTAATCTATTGATAGCCCTAATATGTATGTATATATATATATATATATATAACAATTCAAACAGATATTAAACAATTTAACAAAGTTAAGTTAAGCAATCAACTGTATAAAATTGCAACGTATTTAAAACATGTGATAACCTACCCCGACCTGGCATTTATGTAAAATACTTTTATGCTGAGAACCGCCAGGGTTATTAACATTAACCTTTTCATTACTTGAAATAAAAACATAAACATTAAAGGAAATAACTTAAAAGATAAAAGGGAACCTAAAACTAAATAGACTTCATATAAAAAACTAAAACTTACTAAAATTGTATTTAAAGGGGCTATATGCGTTTTTCTGAAATTTAAACTCGCGACTGACACCTGTGGCCAAAAAACAGAACTGCTCTTATTTTCTGCTCGCTCTCGCAGCGGTGGTGACGTCACATCCGCAGAAAGCGCGGGAAAAAACGACCCGGAAAAATAGGATACAGGCTTATAGGTGCACCCACTGTGAGCGGACAAGGTGTCAGTATGCTCATCAGGAGATGTTTGAGTCATAAATGGTAAAATAAAAAGGCTATTGTTACGTTTATTTTGGGGAAAAAAGTTGCATATAGCCCCTTTAAAACATTCTAATGTTTACTATAGTTTGCCGCAAAGTTGCATTATGTTTTCATAGTACAATTAATTATTTTAAGCCCTTTAATAAATAAATGAAGTTTTCCTGTCCATATTCCGGTAATGCTTGCGTCCCTGTGGCTGACATCACTGGTGCAGCAGTGCAGTTTTTCAGTGCAGCAGCAAATGCATTGTGGGCCGCCCTGCCCATACACACCCTCCTCCCCCTCCCGCACGTCTGCCCTTCTCATTCACGCTCACTGTCTCTGATATGAGCATGGATGAGGCAGTGCTGGAGCCGACCCTCCTGCAAACGATCGCTGCCAGCACTTCAAAAGCTGTCCGATATCTGTCTCTGTCTTCCTCCATACAGCGCTGCTCGATCGCCTCCTGGATTAAAGAGAACATCAAGAGGAAAGAGTGCTGCTTCTATGTGGAGGATGCCAGGTATGAGGAGTGTGTATGTATGTGTGTGTGTGTGTGTGTGATGGGCAGATCAGACGGGATGTCTGGGGTTTAAAGCTTAATCATTCTTGGGATGTAACCCTATAAAACCTACTGTATCATATTTGATGCGCACATTTTTAAGGACTCTGAATGATCAACATCTTGCTCTACATTCCTTCGGTCACATGTTTGATAGTTTATACTTTAAGTAAAAGGCCTAGTATAATTGTAAAAACATCTTTACTGATTTTAATAAAGTACACCTAAGAATAACTTTAATATTGTTAGTAATATTTCAAGATGAACACTTACCGGACTGTGGCAAACTGAGGTTTATTTGATCATCTATAATTTCAAATATGATCCATCAGGCTTTTGAGGAAGGTTCTCTCAATCATTGTTGTATTGCATTGCATTATATGTTTTAAAACTACAGAGATTTGATCATAAAACGAAGTATTTCATTATGTCAATGGGGTGGTTGATTATGATTTCTCTTTTTTTTTAACTTTAGTTAGTGTGTAATGTTGCAGTTTGAGCATAAACAACATCTGCAAAGTTACGACGCTCAAAGATATTTTCTTTTAAAGAAATCACTTTTTAAGGACTACAACAAACGGCTGGTAGGGACTACAACGAGCTTCTTCACGGGTTAGTGACATCACAAACCCTAAAATTGACTTAAACCCCGCCCCCGGGAACACACAACAAAGGCCATAGAGACAGAGCGACACGCGTCATAATCTGAAGACCACGCCCACCGGGGGGGAAAACAATCGAACGCTCTCCATTGACTTTGCATTGCGGGAGGCTGCCTCCTTGTCATTTCGGACTTATAACAAAAAACAGAACAATGTCTAAAAGCGGATATGTGACAAAGTGTACAGCAAACAAGCTAAGCAAAACCCAGAAGCAAAAACCCAGACGTTTTTATAAGCTGTTGACCCAAAAAACGAGCGTTTAAGGACAAAAAAGTGTATACAGGCCATTGAGACACGTTATATTACACTGAGAACTACACCCACTAGATGGGAACGTAATCAGCGACAGGAAATATAATATATAAAACTGACATTTGTATATTTGACTCAACAGTGACAGAATGTTTACTGCACACATACGCATACTGAGTGTCAGGATCCCAAAATATACCCATTCTTCCTGCTGAAGCGTCACGTTTTACTGCCTTTATCCACTTTTGTCTCCTTAAACTCTCGTTTTTTTGGGTCGACAGCTTATAAAAACTTATTTCTGTGTTTTTTAGCTTGTTTGCTGTACACTTTGTCACATATCAGCTTTTAGACATTGTTCTGTTTTTTGTTATAAGTCCGAAATGACAATGAGGCAGCCTCACGCAATGCAAAGTCAATGGAGAGCGTTGGATTGTTTTCCCCCCCGGTGTGGGCGTGGCCTAAATACACTCTGTCTCTATGAGAAGAGGAAGAGTTGTTGTAGTCGAGCACATTTGGGAGTCGCTCAAGTCGTCTTTCACATTTATGGCGATACAGTACAAACACAAATGCAATAGCATGTCATAAAACAAGATGACAACATAAGTTATAACCGTAATTAAACTAAACTATACCTGTTCTCTCTTCATGCAGCAGATATTCTCTGTCTCTGTGCATCTTACAACAGTTCCCACACCAGCGATTTATAGATTATCATGACAGAATATGCAGAGTTAACTCATAAATTCATCTACTATCCAATCAGAAACGTCCTGTCTCATTCCACATGTTGTCACAGTCTCTCCATTACTGTCAGACTCCGGTTTGAACATAAAAGGCTGAACATTTTCTGACATTTTCAGTGTGTGTCTGCGTGAGGTAATCAGAGCTGATAACACGAGCTCTTGAAGCTCCGCCCTCTTCTTGAAAGGGGGCGGGAGCAGCAGCTCATTTGCATTTAAAGGGACACATGCAAAATTGGTGCGTTTTTGCTCACCCTTACAAAGTGACAATTTTAACATGCTATAAAATGGTCTGTGGGGTAGTTTGAGCTAAAAGGTCACATACACACCCTGGGGACATCAGAGACTTATTTTACATCTTGTAAATTGGGGCATTATAGGACCCCTTTAAGACATCATTGGCGATATAGAGTGACAACTTATTATCTTTTCACTGTTACGCTTTGAGTTTTATTTTCCAGTGGGTTTAGATAAGAGATGTTCCTTAGACAATGTTTGCGAGTGCTATAATGACATCAAGCTTTGGCTGTATAATAATTTCCTTCAAATAAATAAGAGTAAAACTGATTGTAGGTCAGCCAAGGTCTATCTGTGGCGCTGTTTACTTTATTAAAATGCGTTTCGGTCGATCGGAGAAGGGAGACACATTCCCGTTTACACCTGGTGTTTAAATCCGTCCATTTTAGACCATTTCTGTCCTGATTTCTTCAAGGGGAGGGTCTATGGGTGGTTAATGTATGGGTTTTTTCAGATCTTTCCATCTTATGGACAAAAAAAAGCTTGCACAATTTACATATGAACAGCTTTGATTTCTGCTCTAACAGACACAAGACCAGCCGAACGCTGTGAGTGTGTGTTAGAAATCAGGAATGGTGAGAGAACAATGAGCTTGGTATGTTTTTCATCTTCAAACCAAACTTGGGTCTCCAGCCGTGTGGCTAGCGCTCTTCCCATAATGTTTACACGTTTGGTCAATAGGCAGAGAGTAGCCAGTCTTTTAGAGGCTGTTCCAGTGCATTTGACCACATGAGTGTTTACACTATGAAAGCAATCCTGTAGAATTGATTGAGTTCTGCTTTATGCTTGCAAGGCACTAGCAGGCACTCTGATCTCCTCTACTTTCACTCTTCCTCTTAAGCACTTCTGATAAACGTCTTTTAAAAGTTCCTCATTGTAACTATAAATCAAGAGGTGACCATGCTTTTTCTAATGAATTATAATGATGCATCAAATTATCAGGACTTGTGCACTTGAGCTATTCTTTTAAAAGTCATTGTGTGTATATAAAATATACACGAAGTATAATTAATGATGCAACTTGACAAGCGCTAAACTAAAGATCACGTGTGTGCACTCCTGTTCGCCTCTGTGTGTGGTTCAGCAACATTGGGACAATATGTGTGGTGTGTGTGTTGTTGGGCTGTAACTCATGTGTGGATAACATGGATTACTGTTGACAGGGAGGGGATTTGTAAGTGTGGTTACCCAAAGATCCAGCACTGCGATGAGGCCATCAAACCGGAGGACTATGTTGGGGAGCATTGGGACAAACACAGGCATGTCAGAGAGATGCCCACCGATGCTTTTGGAGATATCAGCTTCGGTGGACTTGGACAGAAAACCGGGAAGGTAAAATGACAACTTTGGATTCAAATGGACCTCCTTTCTATTATACTCTCTTAATAATAAAGGTCTCAAAAGTGGGTTTTTGCATTAATGCCCTATTTTTAGTTCCCCAAAGAACCTTACAGTAATCAGTTCTCAAAATAACAATTTTTATCTAAGTGTGAATCACATTTTAATCATCTAAAGAACCGTTTAACACTATAAAAAGGTTCAGTGGATGTTAAAGGTTCTTCATAAGTGATTAAATGTCTATTGTCTAATGTCTAAGTCGCTGAAACAGGATTGAAATAGTGCACTTAAAGAGTATTGCTTTCCAGTTAAAACATATTAACGTTTTTTAATTGAGATACATTTACTTGAGAAGATACACTAAGATATTTGGACTTGATTTCAGAGATTGCAATGTAAATTTATTTTGTCTTAGGGGAGAAAACTTTGTGTTTTGACCGTTCATTTAAAATTGTGTGCGTTTTGGCGGCCTAAAAATGCAAACTTTTGAAAATGTTTTTTAAAGTGCACGTTTTTGAACACAAGACCATTATCGTCTCAGTATAAACTACAAAAACTAGGGATGCACAGATATGAAAATTTTGGCCGATACGATAACCAATATTTTTTATATTTGAAAGCCAATAACCGATATATTGGCCGATAAATCTAAATCTAATAGAATATTAGAATGTTATAGAATTTTTGAGAGCTTGATTACAAAAACAAAAGTCTCACTATTAAAAGCAATGCCCAAAACACACAATTATGATGTTCTCATTATCATTTTATGTAGTCTATATGACAGACTTGCGCTGCACATGTTGCACACTGACAGTATTTTCCTTTTTTAAGTGATTTCAATCATATATTAAGCAATTCAATGACTCAGCTGAAGGAAATAATCCATAATTTTTTCTGCTTTAATATATAGGCCAAATGTTCTTATCAGGCCGATAGCGATAACATAAAAAATTCACATATATAGGCCGTTACCAATGTGGCGGTCGATATATTGTGCATCCCTAACAAAAACGTGAATTTGTGAAAACGATCATGTTATGCATGATGCACATCCTCAGGGCTCCAGACTAACATTTGAGAGCAGTAGCTCTAAGTTCTACAGATTGTGGCGCCAGCTCCTGATTTGGTGGCACTGGAGGAAAATGTATCATACTTTTACTATTGTTTTTGTTGATAAGTGCAGTTACTAATAATATTGCATGTTTGTTTATTGGTAATTTAGCAGTGAAGCACTGAGCTTGAATTGATATGCAGATAAAATGTACTTTTATTAACAGTAATGTGCAAAAAAAAAAAAATTATAGGGAAAATGTAAATATTGTACTCTTATTAAATGTACCATTTGACACATTTAACAGCTTCAGTGATTATAAAAGGAGCTCTTGTACTTGTTTACTTGTTCGCTTTCAGTCGGTCACGTTCGACGTACGTCGGAACTGACCGACGAATTGGGATCTGTTTTCAGAGACCAATCTTCTTCGAGTGTATAGAAGCGAGCCAATGAACATTGGCATGCAGTTCACGCATTCCACGCACCGCCCCGTGTTGCGGGTATAAATACGGAAGTGGAAGTACCGCATATTGCTTTCAACTTCGGAGCCGAGCATTACGTTTTTGTATGTTCCTACAAAGAGTGTTTTTGCTAAACGAGTCAGAGAGGTCCTACCTGCTTTCCGGTGTCCAGTGTCGGTGTGACGGTGCCTTGCAGCGCTGGTCGCGTGCAGAGAAAAAAACAAACAGCTGTTGTCACAGCTTGCTGGCCATTTTTCCTTTGAGTGCTCACAGCGGGCTTGCACCTTTGAACTGATGTGAGCCGCGGCCATTTCCCCTGTGTGCCTCGGCACTGATCGGAGCAGTTTCCTCTTCTAAAAGAGCAACACGGTTTGACCCTGTGTCTTTTTCAAGATGTCATTCAAACCGTGTGTTTCTGGATGCCGTCAGTATCCATCTCCAGTTGATGGGCACAATCGCTGTCTCACGTGCAGTGTTGGGCACGTTACTTTAAAAAAGTAATTAGTTATAGTTACTAGTTACTTCTTACAAATAGTAACTGAGTTAGTAACTGAGTTACATCATTATAAAAGTAACTAATTACCAGGGAAAGTAATTACTTCGTTACTTTTTTTTCCCCCAAATGTTCAAATATGTCATATAACTTGGATGCCCCCAATATTAGATATGTTAAATGAATGAATTGGACACTAAATAGAATAAATTATTATTATAAAACATTGTACATTAATGTACACTATTGTAATGTTGCTGTGGGACAATGTGAGAGACACCTATCAAATTCAATGCATTATTGTAAATATTATCAGTAGGCCTACTATAGTGTAAATATTGTGTAAATATTATCAGTACTATACTTTCCCTTGGTAGTGGAGCTCACGTTATCACCTGGGTTTTTAGCCACTCATTTTGTGGCATATGATGATGTGAGGCGCTTCAGAATCACTTGCCACCGATGTGGAGAGACTCTTTCTTCCTGGGCATAAGTTGCACGTTACATAAATATTCTTACCTTTCACCTCAACGAGGGAAAAGTAGCGCTTATACTTCCAGTTTGCGAAAGCTACCTTTGAAGTCGTTGGACCATCGCTGAATGTGCATATGCGTGTGCGTCATAGGTGTGTGTGTGTGTGTGAACCATAGACGTGAAAAAAATAGGTGTGAACTCAACCTATTAACTTCAACCTTGTCTCCCACCCACCAATCATCATCAGTTATGTGTACCACCGCACCCACCCCCAACACGCATGGCTGGTGCGCGCGCACACGCACACGCACGCAAACACACATACACACACGTTGCAGGTCCGACTGACAGAGAGCCTGTTCGGATGAAAAGCACTTCAGTGAGCTCAATTATAGTAACGCGACTAACGCCGCATTTTTTTCCCTCAGTAATGCTAACGGCGTTGTAACGGGAGAAACAGTAATTTGTTTGATTACTCGTTACTGAAAAAAATAATTCCGTTAGTAACGGCGTTTTTCTGTAACGCCGTTATTCCCATCACTGCTCACGTGTTTGGGCGTTCAGCACGCTGAGGCGGCTTTCATGGATGACTCATGTTCGCACTGCGCGAACATGACCATCACAGTCTTAAGGTCTAGGCTCCAATACCTCAAAGGGGGTGGAGCCCCATTGCGCATCCCCCGATCTAGTGGTCCTCCCGCTGCAAAGCAGAGGGCTGCTACTTTGGCTGATGCCTTTGGTGGAGACCTGAGGGGAGGGCACCCCCGCCGGGTCACCAGGCTCCTCGGGCCCCTCCGCTGCGCCGGTAGAGCTTCCGGAAGAGCGCGCTGGTCCTTCCCATGGTGGGCCAGCCGTTACTTTCGGGGCTCCGACTGAGGATGTGTTATCGATAGCTGCATCGGGGGACGAGCTAATGGACTCTGGAGATGAGGATTCAGCTGCGCTGCCCCCTTCGGGTGTGGTAGCGTTGTCCGAGTCTGATCCAGAGCTCACGGCTATGCTTTCCCGGGCTGCCGCGAGTTTCGGGCTCGAGTGGAACCCTTCACAGTGTCCTGAACCCTCGCGGCTGGACGATTGGTATCTTGGGACGGACCATGCTGGTTCTCAACGCCCCGCCCCAGTACCTTTCTTTCCGGAAGTGCATCAGGAGCTCACAAAGTCGTGGACAGCGCCCTACAGCGCTCGTGCACGATCGACTGACTCCTCTGTCCTCACTACCCTTACGTGGAAGCCCCCCCAGTGGAACGGTCGGTTGTGATGCAACTGTGTCCAAAGACCGCTTCCAACTGGCGGGGTCACCCGCGTCTCCCCTCCCGGGCGTGTAGGTTCTCGTCCGGTCTAACGGGCAGAGCCTACACAGCCTGCGGAGAAGCTGCGTCATCTTTGCATGCCATGGCGCTCCTGCAGGTCTACCAGGCCAAGGCGCTCAAGGAATTGCACGAGGGTAGTTCCGACCCAGGGGTTATGCAGGAACTGCGTACCGCGTCGGACCTCGCCCTCCGGGCGACGAAAGTCACCGCTCGCACCCTGGGTCGGGCGATGTCCACTCTTGTGTCCAGGAATGCTACCTGTGGCTGAACCTGGCTGATATGCATGAGGCCGACAAAGTGCGGTTCCTCAATGCCCCTGTCTGCCAGGCCGGCCTCTTCGGCGACGCCATCGTGAACTTCGCCCAGCAGTTCTCAGTGGCCCAGGAGCAGACGGAGGGGATCAAGAATATCCTGCTCCGGTGACCCGCTGCCGCCTCCGCCCCTGCTAAACCCAAGCAGTCTCCACGATCAGGGAAGCAGGGCGCCGGTCGTAAGGGTCTCGGCCCTGACTCGGGGAGCCCAGGGAGAAGAGGAGCTGCTCCATGGGAGGTGGTGTCCGCGCCGGGGGGAGAATGTCTACAAGACTGGTGCCGTAATGAACATCCTGCTGCTGGCCCTCCGGGGTCCAGCGGTACCCACATTCTTAAAGGGTTAGTTCACCCAAAAATGAAAATTCTGTCATTAATTACTTTCCCCTAATGTCGTTCGACACCCGTAAGACCTCCGTTCATCTTCGGAACAGAAATTAAGATATTTTAGTTGAAATCTGATGCCTCTGAAAGTCCTCCATTGGCTCAATGGTACTCTACACTCTCAAGACCCTTAAAAGGTACTAAAGACGTCGTTACAAAGTCCATTTCACTACAGTGGTTCTAAAATAACTTTATGAATCGGCGACAATAGTTTTTGTGCGCAAAAAAACCCTAAATAACGACTTACATAGTGATGACGATTTCAAAACAAAGCATCATGAAGCTTCGAAGCGTTATGAATCACTGAGTCGATTCAGCGGTTTGAATGGCCAAATTTCAGCAGTTTGGCGGTTTGACACGCGATCCGAATTATCATTCGGCTCAGTGATTCATAACGCTTCGAAGCTTCATGATGCTTTGTTTTGAAATCGTCATCACTATGTAAGTCGTTATTTAGGGTTTTTTGCGCACAAAAACTATTGTCGCCGATTCATAAAGTTATTTTAGAACCACTGTAGTGAGATGGACTTTGTAACGACGTCTTTAGTACCTTTTAAGGGTCTTGAGAGTGTAGAGTACCATTGAGCCAATGGAGGCCTTTCAGAGGCATCAGATTTCAACTAAAATATCTTCATTTCTGTTCCGAAGATGAACGGAGGTCTGACGGGTGTCGAACGACATGAGGGTAAGTAATTAATGACAGAATTTTCATTTTTGGGTGAACTAACCCTTTAATAAAAGAGGTTTCCTCCCTCCCTGAGCCCCGAGAGGGACAGGTTGGCAGTGTGCGATGCCCCCGGGCCTTGCCACTCCTTTCCTCCCCTCTCACCCCTCGCCAGGGGGCAGAAGAGTGGGCACCGAGGACGCCCCCGGGCCTTCTCACCCACACTCTGCCTCACCTGGAGTACTCAGGCAACACTCCGGGCCGCCTCCGGGCCGCCTCCGGGCCGCCTCCGGGCCTCCCGAGTCGGGTCTGAGTACTCCACTTCGATGCCTCACCCCGGGTACGTCTGTGGTGCCGTTGGTCCCGCTTGTTTGGTCTCTGGGGGCCTGGCTAGGTCTCCCCAGGTCGTCACGCTGGCTTATCCGTACCATCAGACTCGGCAATGCGATTCAATTCGCACGCCGGCCTCCCAAGTACAAGGGCATCCTCTTCACCTCCGTGCGGAGCAGCGATGCCCATGTCTTGCGGTCCGAGATTGATGTCCTGCTGGCGATATGAGGTCGGGGTTCTACAGCCCCTACTTCATTGTACCCAAGAAAGGGGGTGGGTTAAGGCCAATCTTGGACCTGCGCATTCTGAATCGGGCCCTGCACAAGCTCCCGTTCAAAATGTTAACGCAGAAACGCATTTTCCAATGCATCCGTCCCCAAGATTGGTTCGCAACGTCTTACTTTGAGACCATTAAAAATGTATGTTCTATATAGTATGAGTGTGTGTAGTATGAATGAAAATCAGATGTGCTATATCCACCATGTTGTCATCATGTGACCTCAGTTGCGTCGCTTCACCGCCATTCACCAATTCTCTCCCGTGGCCTCATGGGATAGTAAAGTGTCCATTGAATGCACTCTTCATGATCTCGCCAGAAGTAGTAGGTCATTCAGGTACTGTTTTATGAATACAATGAATTCGGACATACAACTGTTGTTTTTTGCCTACTACTATTTGAAATCACCAATGAAATCTGACAACAACTGTCTCATGCATTTTGTTTCTAAACGCTCGAATCATGACAAAAAACAGCATTTTGAAGCCTGGACGAAGCTAATGCGCATGCGCAGTCCTAAATGCGTGTCTCAAAACACTGCCTGTTTCTATAGCAACCTGAGCTATTACTTTACTAATCAACAATTGGCTCTTTCATTTAGAAGGCGGGGCATATTCGCCATATTGGGCATTGCACTTTCTCCCATTCATAAGTGATCGGAGTGCACTGTCTTCCTATATATAATGTCTTTGCTACTATATAGTATAGGGAAGTAGGCATATTTGGACACAGCATCACATCAGTCTATACAAAGTGACATCACCATCTACTGTCCTGACCTGGCAGCATAATACAGTGTTTTTAGTTATTTTCGCGGATCCGTGTGAACGGGGATCATTTTGACAACGTTTTTTGTACGTGTGTCGTGTGAACGTAATTCACTGGCAGATTTTTTACTTGTTTTTAATACTTGAAACTAGGCATAAAATCATTAAACTTTTACTTTTATTGCCCTTTCTCTCTCATTATTATTATTTTATCAAACATATTTTAAATTGTGTGTAAATGTATATGTCTGTAATTTGATGTTATCAATGCTTTGGCAATGTAAAGCTTTTTTTTTCTTCTTACCATGCAAATAGAGCCACTTGAATATGAATATGAATATGAAAAATCTGCCAGTGTAATACGCAAAATCCATAAACACATGATCTGTGAAAAGAAGTCCAGCAATCTTATGCAGTTTTGCAATTTGATTTTGTTTTAAAAAATGTAATATTTTAACTGGAAAAAGGCAAAAGACTAATTAAAAAACATGTAAAGAGAATTTGTTTAGCATTTATATAGATGTGTTATGAAAAAAAAAGAAACAGAATGGTAAACTAAAAATTAAAACATCTAAAATAATGTTTTTTATTCAAGTCATATATATTATTTATTACTGATGAATCCACCTAAATAGCTAAAAAGGTAACAAATGCAGAAAAAGACATTTAAATGTAAAATTATATTTAAGAAGTACCAGTACGAACAGAATGTGGAAGGACTGTTTTGTCAACTAACAAATAACATCTGACAACAATAAGTAAGTCACTTTGAATAAAAACTGCATTATTCAGGCTGTTCCTCCATCACGGTTAGAAGGTTAAATACATTTACCTTTATCTCCTATGCAAACTCATAGATTCTGTTGTGTGTGTTAAGTATGCTCGGGTGTCGTCGGACACGTCCTGTGAGAGTCTGTTCCAGCTGATGACAGAACAGTGGAAACTGCGCTCGCCGAACCTGCTGATTTCAGTGACCGGCGGAGCCAAAAACTTCTACATGAAGAATCACCTGAAGGACAAGTTCCGTCGGGGCCTCATTAAAGTCGCCCAGACCACAGGTACAGTGATACTATATATGAAATATCAACTGCTTGATTGTTATATCACAATTTAAACTGTTATCCCATAGCTCTCTATATAAAGTTGGACATATAAATGCATCCAACTTAGTCAAATACTGTCAGGGTTGAGGTAAGGGATGAGGTGAAATGCAGAAGAACTGGGTTATTTATTAATAATAAAATAAAGCAAAAACTACCCCGAGGAGGAAAACAAGACTTGACTTGGACTTGAACTAGACTCAAGAAGCAGGGAAAGATGAGGCACAAATGACAATGATCCAGCCCTAGGACTGCAAATACAAGGAGAATAAATAGGGAGCAAACAAGGCAAGTAATGAGGGAGGACAGGTGGGGCAAATAAACCAAGAATCAGATAACAAGATGGGCCCAGTCAAGACAAAAGACATGAGAGCACATGGCCAGCAAACACAAATCAAAAGCCATGTGCCCAAACAAAACGTGACATGAACACACAGCCAATGAGAACACTCATAAGCCACGTGTTCACGCAAAACATGACAACATGAAAGCACGCAGCCAATATAAACACGAACCGCGGGCTACACAACACACATGGACAGAAGAGCGCACGCTAGGGTGGCCATTTCCATAACACCAAAAAGGAGGACACTTTCGGGCATTTAGTGAAGCAAGAATAATTGCATAGGACTCTGGTGTACTCGCAACTACAATACAATTTTGTCCATCATATCAATGGTGATACAGTGATTTTGAAATAGCCAACTCTATTCATTGCCAGACCATTTGATCTACGATATATCTTGAAGTAGACATATGTGTAAGAGGCAAAAAAGTGTTTGTTTACAGTAATGGTATTTATTAAAAGACATTTTGATGTCTGTTTCAAAAACTGACCACTGAGATGAACCTGTCTTGGAAAGTGCACAGTGCCTGAAAACATAACATTTCTAGACTTCTGGCAATAAAAGAAATACATAAATAAACAAATAATCTGGCACAGTGCCAAATCCATGAAAAGCGTATGTACTGCTTTTTGATATAAATTTGTGTTCTTTTGTCCATTCCGGATTAAAAGAGGTCTGACGTTTCAGCATGTTAACGTTATGATATGACGTAGCCAGCACGTCATGGAGGCTTGTTTACCAATGATATATCAGATATTTATTTGACGTCGTTTTTAGCCAATCATTTGTTTGACCAGAGATCTTACGGCATTAGACGCTATGCTACTGCTTCTCAATAAAGATTCTAGAGCGGGGTTTTTTTAGCAACTTTTCAGCGCAACTCCAAAAAGGAGGACAAATGAGTGTCCGGCTTGAGGCTGCGCCGGACAGGGAGCTTAAAATCCGGACTGTCCGGCCAAAATCCGGACGTATGGCCACCCTAGCGCATGCTCACACGATAAGACAGAGCGCACGAGAATGAGAAGACAAACACGAGAAGAAGAACAAACTTGACAGAAGACGAACACGTGGAACATGAATGTCCGAATCCCAACACAAAAACTAAACCAAACTAGACTGAAGTGCTGGGATCCAAACACCACGCCCAGCACACAAAACTCACAAGGACAGAAGAGCACGCAGCTCGAGCATGCTCACACAAGACAAGACATACAATACAGGAGTGTCAGGGCTCTGTCACAAAGCCAAGAGTAAGCTAGAGCGAAGTGACAGAACCCTGACAAATACATACAGTACACTCATGTAAAGCAATATACACTCACCTAAAGGATTATTAGGAACACCAGTTCAATTTCTCATTAATGCAATTATCTAATCAACCAATCACATGGCAGTTGCTTCAATGTATTTAGAGGTGTGATCCCGGTCAAGACAATCTCCTGAACTCCAAACTGAATGTCAGAATGGGAAAGAAAGGTGATTTAAGCAATTTTGAGCGTGGCATGGTTGTTGGTGCCAGACGGGCCGAGTATTTCACAATCTGCTCAGTTACTAGCATTTTCACGCACAACCATTTCTAGGGTTTACAAAGAATGGTGTGAAAAGGGAAAAACATCCAGTATGCGGCAGTCCTGTGGGCGAAAATGCCTTGTTGATGCTAGAGGTCAGAGGAGAATGGGCCGACTGATTCAAGCTGATAGAAGAGCAACTTTGACTGAAATAACCACTCGTTACAACCGAGGTATGCAGCAAAGCATTTGTGAAGCCACAACACGCACAACCTTGAGGCGGATGGGCTACAACAGCAGAAGACCCCACCGGGTACCACTCATCTCCACTACAAATAGGAAAAAGAGGCGACAATTTGCACAAGCTCACCAAAATTGGACAGTTGAAGACTGGAAAAATGTTGCCTGGTCTGATGAGTCTCAATTTCTGTTGAGACATTCAGATGGTAGAGTCAGAATTTGGCGTAAACAGAATGAGAACATGGATCCATCATGTCTTATTTCCACTGTGCAGGCTGGTGGTGGTGGTGTAATGGTGTGGGGGATGTTTTCTTGGCACACTTTAGGCCCCTTAGTGCCAATTTGGCATCGTTTAAATGCCACGGCCTACCTGAGCATTGTTTCTGACCATGTCCATCCCTTTATGACCACCATGTCCCCATCCTCTGATGGCTACTTCCAGCAGGATAATGCACCGTCACAAAGCTCCAATCATTTCAGATTGGTTTCTTGAACATGACAATGAGTTCACTGGACTAAAATGGCCCCCACAGTCACCAGATCTCAACCCAATAGAGCATCTTTGGGATGTGGTGGAACGGGAGCTTCGTGCCCTGGATGTGCATCCCACAAATCTCCATCAACTGCAAGATGCTCTCCTATCAATATGGGCCAACATTTCTAAAGAATGCTTTCAGCACCTTGTTGAATCAATGCCACGTAGAATTAAGGCAGTTCTGAAGGCGAAAGGGGGTCAAACACAGTATTAGTATGTGTTCCTAATAATCCTTTAGGTGAGTGTATACTATAGAGCAAATCTCAACTGCGTGATTGTTTATAACATCCCAAAATATAAACTAGAATATCACCCAGCTCTAATCTGCTAAATGTGACTGTAAGGCATTTAGATATTACACTTCTCTTGTTCCAATGCTGTACGTTTGTCAGGTGCGTGGATCCTGACAGGAGGTACACACGCGGGTGTGATGAAGCACGTGGGCATGGCCGTGCGAGATTACACGCTCAGCAGCAGTTCGATGGATGGACAGATCGTCGTCATCGGTGTGGCACCCTGGGGAGTCATTCACAACAGCGACACACTGATCCATCCTGAGGTCAGACATACAGTATTGATGCGTTCATGTCGAAAAGATGTGGCCCTGGACCACAAAACTGTCACATCTGTTCTGTGTTTTGCACATTTGGGACTTTTATGTTGAAGTTTATTTGTGACTAGGTTCTGTGTTCTTTTCTGTGTCCTGTTCCTGTGGAGTTTTGTAGTTCTTTGTAGTTTTTCCATGTCCATTCGTTTTCCCAGGTGTTCCCATTCACCACACACCTTGTTATCTCATTTAGCTCTGCTGTGTGTATATAAAGCCCATGTTTTCTCTGGTTCTCTGTCAGTCGTTTTTTAATGTTTCATGTCATGCAGGTTATCCTGTTCCCAGTTCGCTGGTTTTCTGGTTTATTTTGTTCTGGAGTCCTGTTTTTGATTGTTTATTTTTCTCAGTGTTATTTTGTTCCTGATCTTTGATTGTTTGTTTCGTTAAATTCTCCCCTGCAATTTGGATCCTGTTTTTCTACCTGCCGTCTGTTTATTCCCCGCTCCGTGACAAAAACCAGTCATAAGGGTCAAATTGAAGCTGAATAATCTTTCCATTGATGTATGGTTTGTTAGGATAGGAATATTTGGCCGAGATGAAACTATTTGAAAATCTGGAATCTGAGGTTGAAAAAAATCTACATATTGCAAAAATCTCCTTTAAAGTTGTCCAAATGAAGACCTTAGCAATGCATATTACTACTAATAATAAAGTTTTGATATACAGTAGGAAATTTACAAAGTATCTTCATGGAATATGATCTTAACTTAATATCGAAAGATTAATGGGTAACACTTTAGAATAATGGTCATTAGTTAACATTAATTAACTACATTAGTTAACATTAACTAATAATGAACTTCACTTATAAAGCGTTTATTAATCTTTGTTAATGTTAATTTCAACATTACTAATGCATTATTAAAATCTTGTTAACATTAGTTAATGCAATGTGAACTAACATGAACAAACCATGGACAGCTGTATTTATATTAACTAACGTTAACAAAGATGAACAAATACAGTAACAAATGTACTGCTCATGGTTAGTTCATGTTAGTTAATACATTAACTAATGTTAACTAATGACCATTATTCTAAAGTGTTACCGAATAATGTATAATTTTGACCCATACAATGTATTGTTGGCTATTGCCACAAATATAACCGTGAGACGGACAACTGGCTTTGTGCTCCAGGGTCACATATTTAAATCATTGCAAGTATATTGTGAATCTGCTTGATAATGCATGTTAAACCAGATCTAGCTTTATGTTGATAACTGCAGAAGTTGCTGTCAACTGGATGCTATTAATGATTTTATGAGTAAAGCGTTTTATGAGGTCTTGCGGTCTTTCTCTTTTAGGGCTGTTTCCCTGCGTACTACGCTCTGGACGAGCAGGGCCAGGGCTGTCTCTCCTGTCTCGACATCAATCATACTCACTTCCTGCTGGTGGATGATGGCACTCATGGACATTATGGAGTTGAGATTGAGCTGCGGGCCCGTCTGGAGAGACTTATCTCTCAACAATCGCTGGGAAGCAGAGGTGCAGCTTCAAAAGATTACACATCATTTAATATAATTTGTTTTTGCACAGTAGTAATTTCCCAGCAGTCGCCACCACCAGTGTGTCCTTGAGTAAGGCACTTTACTCCATGTTGCTCCAGCGGAATTGTCCCTGTGATAACACTGTAAGTCGTTTTGGATAAAAGCGTCTGCCAAATGCGTAAATGTAATGTAATTAAATGGCACACAAGGGAATATACAACCCCAAATCAGAAAAAGTTGGGACAGTATGGAAAACGCAAATAAAAAAAAAAGAAGTGATTTCTAAATTTACTTTGACTTGTATTTCATTGCAAACAATATGAACACAAAATATTTCATGTTTTGTCTGGTCAACTTCATGTCATTTGTAAATATGCATCCTTTCCTGTCATTCAGACCTGCAACACATTTCAAAAAAATTTGGGACAGTAAAGCATTTACCACTTTGTAATGTTGCCATTCCTTTTCACAACACTTAAAAGACGTTTAGGGACTGAAGACACCAATTGATGAAGTGTTTCAGGTGTAATTTTGTCCCATTCTTCCTGCAAACAAGTCTTAAGGTGGGCAACAGTACGGGGTCTTTGTTGCCACACATTCTCTATTGGAGACGGGTCGGGACTGCAGGCAGGCCAGTCAAGTACCCGAACCCTCTTCCTCCGCAGCCAGGACTTTGTAATGTGTGCAGAATGTGGTTTTGCATTGTCTTGTTGAAATATGCATGGACGTCCCTGGAAAAGATGTCTTCTTGAAGGCAGCATATTATGCTCCAAAATCTCTATGTACTTTTCAGCATTAATGGTGCCTTCACAGAAGTGCAAGTTACCTTTGCCAAGGGCACTGACACAACCCCATACCATGACAGACCCTGGCTTTTGGACTTGTTGCTGGTAACAGTCTGGATGATCCTTTTCTTCTTTGGTCTGGAGCACTCGGCGTCCATTCCTCCCAAAAAATACCTGAAATACTGATTCATCTGACCACAGTACACGTTTCCACTGTGTGATGGTCCATCCCAGATGCCTCCGAGCCCAGAGAAGTCGACGGCGCTTCTGGACACTGTTAACATAGGGCTTCCTTTTGGCACAGTACAGTTTTAACTGGCATTTGTGGATGTAACTACGTATTGTGGTACTTGACAAAGGTTTGCCAAAGTAGTCCTGAGCCCATGTGGTGATATCGCTTCTAGATGAATGACGATTCTTGATGCAGTGCCGCCTGAGGGATCGGAGATCACGGTTGTTCAGCTTAGGCTTGCGCCCTTGTCCTTTACGCACTGAAATTCCTCCAGATTCCTTGAGTCTTTTAATTATGTTATGCACTGTTGAATGTGAAATATACAAATCTCTTCCTATCTTTCTTTGAGGAACATTGTTTTTAAACAGTTCAATAATTTTCTCACGTATTTGTTGGCAAACTGGCGATCCTCGGCCCATCTTTGCTCCTAAAGGATTAGACCTTTCTTGGATGCTGCTTTTGTACCAAATCATAATTACAAACACCTGTTGACATCACCTGTTTCAAATCACATCATTATTTAACCATTTTACCTCGTTACTAGCCCTAAATTGCTCCTGTCCCAACTTTTTTTGAAATGTGTTGCAGGTCTGAATGACAGGAAAGGATGCATATTTACAAATGACATGAAGTTGACCAGACAAAACATGAAATATTTTGTGTTCATATTGTCTGCAATGAAATACAAGTCAAAGTAAATTTAGAAATCACTTATTTATTTATTTTTTGTGTTTTACATACTGTCCCAACTTTTTCTGATTTGGGGTTGTAGATCAAATATAGATTTGTAGTGTAATGATAAATTACTATACAGTACAGTAGTACAATAACCATCAGTAGGGCTGGGCGATATATCACACGATATTGTTAGGCGCATCTCGTCAGTAAAGCCGGTTCCTTGATTAGTAGTAAATCGCCATCACCTGCTTTCAGATAGAGCGGCATTTACTACACAGAGCCGTAGTTCACTGACAAGCTGAGCCATATCGCCTTAATTATGACAGACGTATCGCCTGCGATATTAATGCGATATGGCTCAGCTTGTCAGTGAACTACGGCTCTGTGTAGTAAATGCCGCTCCATCTGAAAGCAGGTGATGGCGATTTACTACTAATCAAGGAACCGGCTTTACTGACGAGATGCGCCTAACAATATCGTGTGATATATCGCCCAGCCCTAACCATTAGTATAAGTTCAAAAGTATTTGTACGGTTTACTGTTTTTGAAAGAAGTCTCTTCTGCTCATCAAGGCTGCCTTTATTTAATAAAAAATACAGTAAAAATTCTGAAATATTACCATTTCAAATAAGTGTTTTCTATGTGAATATATAGTAAATTGTAATTTATTCCTGTGATCAAAGCTGAATTTATCTAGCCTGGCTCCGCCCTCCTACTTACTTCCGCTCAATTTTCATTTTCCTTCAGTACTCCGTCTGGGACTGCGGTATATTCTTAGGTTTTCTCCGAACAAATTTTTACCGGTCCAATCAGTGAACAGAGGGAGTGGCTGAGAACGATGACGTTGATGTCGTGCGCTAGTTTGAGATGTAGGTCAGTAATGGTGGCGTAGAAAAGATGCGAGCGAAGCCATTCATTCCGTTGTGGCACCGCTACCGAATATCCAGAAGTTAAAACTGGAGCAAGAACAATCTTTGCTGAGTTCTGTTGGTGGCCATGATGTTGTGGCTCTCCTCCCCATGGGGTTCGGGGAAAGTGTGATTTTCCAGCTCGCTCCATTAGTGGTGAAGGAGTTGCTGAAGCCCTATTCGGACAGTACTAGTTTCTCGTGGGGTCGGAAGGTATTGTCATCATTTACAGGGGCTAGTCAGTGATTTTATTGCCGTCCGTCTCCAACCACCCGCATAAACACCAAGGTGTGGTAATTTAATTGCTGTCCGAATCCACATCTCTGAGTTTTCAAGAATATATCACTTCAAAATTCATTGTTTATATCCTTTTTGTCCACTGCAGGGCAACGTACGGTTGCGCTTCGCTTTAATTTGGATGCATTTGTAGACTAGTATTTCTTTAAATGCAGGCAAGAGCGATATATTTCATCACCGCTCCAAAAATATAAAGAAGAAAAGCACGTAAACATTTGGGACGTTATTTAGCGCGTTCCCGATCACAAAACTCTCCCCTCCACTGTGAATAAATCACAATCTGAATGCACAAGGTTTTATCACTGAGGTGGTGCACATTTATTTTTACAGACTTCCATGTGAGAAACAGAGGCGAACGGCGCATGACATAAGTCACGACCAAACGTTAGCGATTGGTTATGGCAGATCCAGAGTGGCTCTGGGCAGATCCAATAGTTTTAAACTTCAACAGAGTTCCCGCCTTCAAGGAAGTAAACGCTTGTCATTGGAGAGTGGCCAGACTCTCTGAACAAATGAAATGTCCCAGAGTCCGGTCGGACCAGGCTAGAATTGATCATCAATACTCCAGTCTTCAGTGTCACATGATCCTTCACAAATTATTCTAATATGATGATTTGCTGCTCATAAAACATTTATGATTATTATCCATGTTGAAAACAGTCATGCTGCTTCATATTTTTTGTGTAAACTGATAAATTTGTTCAGGATTCTTTGATAAATATAAAGTTCAAAAGAACAGCATTTATTTGAAACAGAATCTTTTGTAACATTATAAATGTGTCACTTTTGATCAATTTAATGCGTGAATAAAAATATTAATTTCTTTAAAAAAAAAAAACCTACTGACCCTTAACTTTTGAATGGTAGTGTATTTTGTGGAAATGTATGCAACCATACATTTAAAGGATTAGTTCACTTCAAAATGAAAATGTCCTGATGATTTCCTCATCCACATCTCATCCAAGATGTTCATGTCTTTCTTTCTTCAGTGGAAAAGAAATTAAGTTTTTTGAGGAAAACATTCCAGGATTTTTCTCCACATAAAAAAAACCTCAGAGCCTCTGAAGCCCTTCCTCTGAAACTGCACTGATTTGGACCTTCAACCGTTGGTTCCCAATGAAGTCCATTATGTGCAGAAAAATCCTGGAATGTTTTCCTCAAAAAAAAGTAATTTCTGTTCGACTGAAGAAAGAAAGACATGAACATCTTGGATGAGATGGGGGTGAGGAAATGATTACTTTCATTTTGAAGTGAACTAATCCTTTAATAGAATAACCATAGAATAGTCTAGATAATTAACAAAACTTTTATACATAATATGTATTAAACTGAATACAGTTAACACATCAGTTAACCTGGTTTATTTATCGGCCACTCTTGCCTCTTCTGATGACCCACTGAATATTTCAATACAAAAAAAGGATAATTTTTTTAACCGAACTGTTCATATGAACGATTCACTAAAATGAATCAGACCTCCGATGCTGTACATTCATTTTCACACTGCTGAAAAATGTGGTGTGTGTTTAGTTTTCTGTCCTGTGTTGATGTATTTCCTGTTGAAACGGGAAATTTAGGCAAGGCATATTGAAGGGGCCATAATTTTTTTTTTTTAAATAGCCTTTGATTTGGACAAAATTTGCATAGTTGAACTAAAAGTGTTTTGACCCCATTGGCAGATGTGTTTTTTTTTTTTAATTGATTTAAGCATAAAAAAGAATTATCTTCAGTCATTTTGCTTCTCCAACATAATCTTTATCCAGACTGTCATAAAAAGAAATGATGAACACATGAGAGAACCAATGGAATATTAATAACTGATTATTTTGTATCTTTGAACATTTGCATATTTGTAATGGAAAACATGAGTAAGAAAATCATTTTTGCAGTGTAACACAGATGAACGTACAGATTTCATGGCTCTATAACTGGTCACTGGTCACTTTTGATTATTTGTGAAGTGGTTCGTCTGTTTATTAGTGTTGTCTTTCCATCAGAGAGTGGAGTGAAGATACCGGTGGTCTGTGTGGTTTTGGATGGTGGTCCAGGAACTCTAAACGTAAGATTTTAAAGTCATCAGTTTCGCAGATGAATGTTCTTTCATTAATCCAGATGCACATATTTATTGACAGACGATCTACAATTCAATGCTGAACAACACGCCGTGTGTCGTGCTGGAGGGATCTGGACGCCTGGCGGACGTCATTGCTCAGGTGGCGGCCCTGTCGGTGTCAAAGGTCACTGTGGTCCTTATCAGCCAGCTCTTGAAGAGGTTTTTTGGACAAGAGTACAAAAGCTTTACTGAGGTGCAGGTCATTGAGTGGACCAAGAAGGTAATGGACAAAAGCACACATATCATGACAAAACTCAAAATTACACAGTCTTCAGTGTCACAAGATCCTTCTAATATGATGATTTGCTGCTCAAGAAACATTTATGATTATTATCCATAGTCGTGCTGCTTCATATTTTTGTGGAAACTGAAACATTTTTGTTCAGGATTCTTTGATGAATATACAACCCTCTACAATGCGAGTAAATAATATCTACGCTGAAAAAAATGGTGTGTTGGATTTACATTTTTTAATCATGTACATCGGTTCCACATGATTCAATTAAGTTAAACAAACATAATTTATTCACATAATTTCAACAGAATGGAATTAAGTAATTTTTAAGTAACCGAATTGAGTAGCCTCACAATGATTTTAATATGGCTCCCTAACAACAGTGGTGCACACGAGGGCTTGAGACCCTGCCTCTTTAATCAAAACACATGCTTATTTTTGTATATTTTTGTTGTCACTTGACTTATCTATATCACAGTACTCAGTAGCTTTCATTATATTTGCCAGCAATAGCACATCATATATGTGCTAGGTGTGAAATGCTATTTAATGATATGTGCTGAGTCAGTCCACAGCCTAAGCAATCGCTCCACTCTTCTCCACTATGGTAACCCAGTGTAATTTAAATGGTTCGAATAATTCCAACATAACTAAACATTAAACACTAATAAACAATATAAAATCTCCCCCTTTTTCTCATTTTGCCCAAAAACACATAAAATAACACTTAATTTCAACAATTTTACTCTAGTCGTCAAGTCCCAAGCAAAGCATGCTGGGAACTATAGTTTCAGCAAAAATCATTTTCGAGTACTTAATTGGTTCACATTCACCCCAAATAATTGAATCTAGTTGTTCGCACATTTTAGAGTATTACATTAATCGAAAGCAATGAAATCATGTTTAGAAGAGAAACACAAATTTGTTGCGTAGATCACAAATAATACGATTAAGTAAATTGGACAACATGTGTTTTCCTGTTTTTTCAGTGTATCATTAGCCAAAAATCGATTTTACTCGCCAGTGTGTGTGTTAGAGGCTAATAATGAGTTTAGCATAGATATATTCACTCGCTGAACACTCAGAGAAAAAGCGTTTCGCTCTCCGGAAAGCGTCAACGGATGCGCAGCGTACCCAGAGATGTATAAAGTACTAGAGACACATACTTGAGTAAAAGTACAAGTTCCTTATCAAAAAAGTGACTTGAGTAGAAGTTGAAGTGCTCTTTAAGCACCACACTTAAGTAGAAGTACTAAAGTATTCAAAATTTTTTGTACTTAAGTATTGCAAGTAGTTTATTTTAAAATGTACTACTCAAGTACTGAAAGTAAAAGTACAAGTATTGTGTTATGTAGTTATTAAAGAAAGTAGTCAAAAGTTTGAACATCATATTGTTTTTATTATTTCAAATGATTAAGCTAAAGGACAATCACAATGTTGGTAGGTAATTTTTCTACATATTGTCATATAAATAACCTGAAAATACTGTAGTTCATTAAGATTAAATCTTACTATAACCACTCTTACTAAAGAAAATGGGGTAAGCACACTTATATTCTCATTTCAAGAGGTGTTCTGAGTAAATGATTTGTTTGTAACACTTTACAATATGGTTTGATTTGTTAACATTACATTAGTTAATGTATTAGACTAATAACTAACATGAACTAACCATGATCAATACATTTGTTACTGTATTTATTAATCTTTGTTAATCTTAGTTAATAAAAATACAGCTGTTCATTGTTTGTATATGTTACTTCACAGTGCACATTAACTATGTAAACAAATCGAGAGCAATTTGAGCGCAAGACGCTCGTGTTGTTCTAAAGACAGTGGCTGCGTCCCAATTCGCCTACTTATACTACGTCCTAAAAGTATGTACTCTTTTTGTGAAGAAAAAGTACATACTTTTGAGTGTGTAGCAGAAGAGTATGCAAGCTTTGGGACATACTACTTCGTCATCTTTAACGGACTCTGTTACGTGCGTCCCGTCACCGTTTAAACTGCCCTGTCAATCATCGTGACAGTTCAAATCCCCCACTTTCAATTTAATTTCCTACCTTATCGGAGAGAAATGTAGTCGCTCGTTGATCTGCCTTTCATGAGTCTTTAGACTCCTCTCATGTGTTTGCAAAGTTAATGGCCAAACGTATCATTACAAAAGTTCTCAATGCTGCTGAAGGAGAAATATAATGTGGATAATATTGAATAAATATCTTTTCGTCTGGTTAAATACTGATAATTGCTCACTCAAACCAATTTATCTAATCCTCTCCACTTAACCGTCAGACTCGCGTAACCGTCATGTTTGTAGTTTTTTATCACTTTTTATCCGCGTTTGTAGTTCTAATCGAATCCTCGTCCATCTCGCAATGGGTTGTGGGCAATATCAGCCGTTAGAGTGCGCATCGATCTGCACTTCGGATTCTGACCAGAAATAGTAAACCATCCGGGAATCTTTGGAATACTTTTTTTAACATACTAAGATTTGGGACATACTAATTCTTTTTTCGAATACTATTTAGTACGGATAGTATGCGAATTGGGACGCAGCCAGTGAATGCCCGGCTCTCTCGCACGCTCTCTCTCTCGCACGCTCTCTCTCTCGCGCTCTCTCTCTCGCACGCTCTCTCTCTCGCACGCTCTCTCTCGCACGCTCTCTCTCTCGCGCTCTCTCTCTCGCGCTCTCTCTCTCGCGCTCTCTCTCTCGCACGCTCTCTCTCTCGCACGCTCTCTCTCTCGCGCTCTCTCTCTCTCGCGCTCTCTCTCTCGCACGCTCTCTCTCTCGCGCTCTCTCTCTCGCGCGCTCTCTCTCTCGCACGATCTCTCTCTCTCGCGCTCTGTCTCTCTCTCGCGCTCTCTCTCTCTCGCGCTCTCTCTCTCTCGCGCTCTCTCTCTCTCGCGCTCTCTCTCTCGCGCTCTCTCTCTCGCACGCTCTCTCTCTCGCGCTCTCTCTCTCTCGCACGCTCTCTCTCTCTCTCTCTCTCTCACACGCTCTCTCTCGCGCGCTCTCTCTCTCGCACGCTCTCTCTCTCGCGCTCTCTCTCTCGCGCGCTCTCTCTCTCGCACGATCTCTCTCTCTCGCGCTCTGTCTCTCTCTCGCGCTCTCTCTCTCTCGCGCTCTCTCTCTCTCGCGCTCTCTCTCTCGCGCTCTCTCTCTCTCGCGCTCTCTCTCTCGCGCTCTCTCTCTCTCGCGCTCTCTCTCGTGCTCTGTCTCTCTCTCGCACTCTCGCGCGCTCTCTCTCTCATGCGCGGTAATGTGGGTTTGGAATGGAATGATTCGTAACATTTTTA
Organism: Gobio gobio; assembly: GCF_949357685.1. Taxonomy (NCBI): domain Eukaryota; kingdom Metazoa; phylum Chordata; class Actinopteri; order Cypriniformes; family Gobionidae; genus Gobio; species Gobio gobio. The sequence continues at coordinate 54,377,353 of NC_137103.1, read as the reverse complement.
TAATTGTAACGAGTAACGATGCAGCACATAAAAAAATATCGGAGTAAAAGTATTAAACTCATCGAAAATATGTACTGAAGTAAAAGTGGAAGTAGGAGAAAAAAATAATACTCTAGTAAAGTACAGATACTGCCTTTTAGTTCTTAAGTACAGTAGTGAAGTAGTTCTACTTCGTTACTATACATCTCTGAGCGTACCTGTATTTCACGTACCGTAAACTCTAGTGTGAAGGCGCACAACTCGCAGACGCCGTCGCATTGCTGCAAAACACGAGTCCCAGTCTTCCTTATTCTACGAACTTTGTAACACATGTAATGTACCATTACAGCCGTCGAGAGGAACAAATCGTGAAAGTGTGGATTATAGCATTATTTTATGATCTTTTCCCATCACATGAAGGGCTGCAGTGATGAGCATTGAGTAGACAGACGGTCTGTTGATCGCGTGAATGCATTGATCTCGTCATTGCAACACGTTTTCTCTCACAAAATGCTTTGACCACAACTAACAGCAAACACTACATCGACATGAATACAGTAAGAGCTTCGCTGTGCTGCATAACAGCGCCATTCATTATAACGGCAGTTTGGGCAAGTGTGCAGATACACTCGCGACGTGTGATTGACAGATCCGAACATTATAAAGAGAGAGTTCTTTGATCGCTAATCTAGCGTATAATCACAATTTAAATAACAGATTTGTTTCATGCTACTAACAGAAACGATGTGAATTTGATCGTTTAGTCACTGGCTTGATTCACGGATGCATGAACAGTATTAAACGATCTAGAAAGAACATCTGCGTGAACTTGAATGATTAGCTACACATCAGAAATCACTGATCACAGATCAGGCATTAATGAACACTGTTACTCACTGTTTGTGGCGGTGCTGTCGAATCCATATGGTCTTTGTAAAGCCTGTGCTGACATAAACTGAATCCATTTTGTCCTAATTCTCTGGGCGGGGCAAAGCAGAGGAAGGGGCGGCCGTATGACGACATACAGGGAAGATTCCAGATCATCTCAGCTCTCATTTTCTCAAAAGGCAGAGAAAGAAAGCCAGAACTCGGTTTACACCTGTCGAAATTTCTAGCCACACTGAAAAAAAATGATTATGGCCCGATTAAATTAAGCTTAATTAATTTGTGCTCGTTTAAATAATTAAAATTTCGTTTTTTTATTTTAATAAAAAAAAAAATTCATTGGTTTTATGGGAATTGCATGTGTTTTTGTTTAAATTGAGATCAAATAAATTGATTGCGACCATGCACTTACGATAAAACATTTTAGTAAATTCAACGAATAATTTTTTTCAGTGCACTTGGGGACCATATACAGGCTAGGGGAACTCATATTAATGTTGAAAAACCTCATCAAATAAAATGTTCATGCCATGGGACTTGTAAATTGTCTATTCAACATTAAATCCATTTTCACATTCGTCTTGATTGAGGGGGCAGGATAGTCATGATGTATCTATACTGTACATGTACTGTAAGTGATCTAGAAGATGTTTATTTTTGACTTTCTTTAGATTCAGGACATTATCCGGTTGCCTCATCTGCTGACTGTGTTTCGTATTGACGAGGATAAAAACTATGATGTTGACGTTGCCATCCTACAGGCTCTGCTGAAAGGTACGGTCAAGAAGACTTGAAGACTTAAATTCACATTTCCGGGCAGAGGGTAATTGCATTATGCTGGGAATGGTTGGATGGCGGCTTCCACTGTTGTGAGTGGATCTTTAGCTGTAATCTTGACATTATTCTTTAGGTTTTCTGATGGAGTTGTTTAATGCTTTGGCCTGATGGTTTCCGGAAAGAATGAATCCCATTCCTGGAAGAAATCCCACAAAGTGTATATATCTCGTTCAGCTCAGACGTACTTGAGCACATTTATCCTCCCTTGAGAATCTGGAAACCTCTCTGACTGCGGAAGCTGTTAGTGTTTATGCTATATTGATGGATGATGCATGTCTCAAATGCTAAAGAGATTTTTTTTAACGTTGAATATTATCACAGTGCTCATGTGCTCGCTTATAGACACACTTGACTTGTCTGTGAATTGGATGCTCGTGGTGAAGCACAAAAAGAGATGTTAGACAGAAGGTGACGAGGGTTTGAGCTGTTTTTGAACTGTCCACCCTGTGTAAAATTAAAGGGATAATGTTTATTTTTGTATGAAAGCCACATAAAATGATCGCTTGATTCAAGTAAAGCCTCATAAACTTTCTTTTAGAGGAGTATAACTTAAGTAAATTAGTAAAAGTTAAATGATAGTCCTGCAGAAGTGTTATTTTAGTGTTATTTATATACTAAAGCGTCACTTTCACTTACACTATACGTCACGTCACTATTACATTATTTATTAATTTGCTTTTATTTTACTTTTAATAATTTAGTGATGTGCTTTTGTCATGTTTATTCATTTTTTATTTATATATTTCTTTTTATATTATTTGTAATTTAAGGCAACATTTTTGTTTTATTTTATTTTTGTTTATGAATAAATTAAATTAATAAATTAATTATTAATATATATATATTTTAAATAGTTTTTTACTTATTTTATAAAGTTTGTTCGTTCGTTAGTTAGTAAGTTAGTTATGTTCGTTCGTTAGTTAGTTATGTTAGTTTGTTCGTTAGTTAGTTATGTTAGTTAGTTTGTTTGTTCGTTAGTTCGTTAGTTTGTTAGTTAGTTTGTTCGTTAGTTCGTTAGTTTGTTAGTTTGTTAGTTAGTTAGTTAGTTAGTTAGCTAGTTTGTTCGTTAGTTAGTTTGTTTTGTTAATTTGTTTGTTAGTTAGCTAGTTCGTTCGTTAGTTTGTTTGTTTGTTTGTTTGTTAGTTAGTTTGTTTTTGATAGTTAGTTAGTTAGTTAGTTAGTTAGTTAGTTAGTTAGTTAGTTAGTTAGTTAGTTAGTTAGTTAGCTTGTTCGTTCATTGGTTAGTTTGTTTTGTTAGTTAGTTTGTTAGTTAGCTAGTTCGTTCGTTAGTTAGTTTGTTTTGTTAGTTAGTTTGTTAGTTAGCTAGTTCGTTCGTTAGTTAGTTTGTTAGTTAGCTAGTTCATTCGTTAGTTAGTTTGTTTGTTTGTTTGTTTGTTTGTTAGTTTGTTAGTTAGTTAGTTAGTTAGTTAGTTAGTTAGTTAGTTAGTTAGTTAGTTAGTTAGTTAGTTAGTTAGTTAGCTAGTTCGTTCGTTCATTAGTTAATTTGTTTAGTTAGTTAGTTAGTTAGTTAGTTAGTTAGTTAGTTAGTTAGTTAGTTAGTTAGTTAGTTAGTTTGTTTGTTTATTTGTTTGTTTGTTTGTTAGTTAGTTAGTTAGTTAGTTAGTTAGTTAGTTAGTTAGTTAGTTAGTTAGTTAGTTAGTTAGTTAGTTAGTTAGTTAGCTAGTTAGTTAGTTAGTTAGTTAGTTAGTTAGTTAGTTCGCTAGTTAGTTAGTTAGTTAGTTAGTTAGTTAGTTAGTTAGCTAGCTAGCTAGTTTGTTAGTTAGTTAGTTAGTTAGTTAGTTAGTTAGTTAGTTAGTTAGTTAGTTAGTTAGTTAGTTAGTTAGTTAGTTAGTTAGTTAGTTAGTTCGTTCGTTAGTTAGCTAGTTCGTTCGTTCATTAGTTAGTTTGTTTTGTTAGTTCGTTTGTTAGTTAGCTAGTTCGTTCGTTAGTTAGTTTGTTTGTTTGTTTGTTAGTTTGTTTGTTAGTTTGTTTGTTTGTTAGTTTATTTGTTTGTTAGTTTGTTCATTCATTAGTTTGTTAGGTAGTTCGTTAGTTTGTTCATTCGATAGTTAGTTAGCTAGTTAGTTAGTTCGTTCGTTAGGTAGTTTGTTAGTTTGTTCATTCGTTAGTTAGGTAGTTTGTTAGTTTGTTCGTTAGTTAGTTCGTTAGTTCGTTAGTTAGTTAGTTAGTTAGTTAGTTAGTTAGTTAGTTAGTTAGTTAGTTAGTTAGTTAGTTAGTTTGTTAGTTAGTTAGTTAGCTAGTTTGTTCGTTCGTTCGTTCGTTAGTTAGTTAGTTAGTTAGTTAGTTAGCTAGTTCGTTCGTTCGTTAGTTAGTTAGTTTGTTTTGTTAGTTAGTTAGTTTGTTAGTTAGTTAGCTAGTTTGTTCGTTAGTTTGTTTGTTTGTTTGTTTGTTTGTTTGTTTGTTAGTTTGTTAATTCGTTAGTTTGTTAATTCGTTAGTTTGTTCATTCGTTAGTTTGTTCATTCAATAGTTAGTTAGCTAGTTAGTTAGTTAGTTCGTTAGGTAGTTTGTTAGTTTGTTCATTCGTTAGTTAGGTAGTTTGTTAGTTCGTTAGTTTGTTCATTCGATAGTTAGTTAGCTAGTTAGTTAGTTCGTTCGTTAGGTAGTTTGTTAGTTTGTTAGTTTGTTAGTTCGTTAGTTCGTTCGTTAGTTAGTTAGCTAGTTTGTTAGTTAGTATGTTTTGTTAGTTAGTTTGTTAGTTAGCTAGTTCGTTCGTTAGTTTGTTTGTTTGTTCTTTCGTTCGTTAGTTAGTTAGTTTGTTAGTTAGCTAGTTCATTCGTTCGTTCGTTCGTTTGTTTGTTTGTTTGTTTGTTCGTTTGTTAGTTTGTTTGTTAGTTTGTTTGTTCGTAAGTTAGTTCGTTAGTTTGTTAGTTTGTTCTTTCTTTAGTTAGTTAGTTAGTTTGTTAGTTAGCTAGTACGTTCGTTAGTTAGTTTGTTTGTTTGTTTGTTTGTTCGTTAGTTCGTTAGTTTGTTAGTTTATTCTTTTGTTAGTTAGTTAGTTAGTCAGTCAGTCAGTCTGTTTGTTTGTTTGTTTGTTTGTTTGTTTGTTAGCTAGTTAGACTCGAGGATTTCCCCCCCTCCTCGATTATGAGGAGAAATACAAAAGACGAACTGGTAAGAATAGTTAAACCTCTAGACGTGTTGTGTCTCCTCAGCCTCCAGAAGTGATGAACATGCTGGCCGACAGTCCTGGGAGAGACAGCTGGAGCTCGCGGTGGCCTGGAACCGGGTCGACATCGCAGAGACTGAGATCTTCACCGAGGAGAGCCAGTGGACGGTGGGTAACAATAACGCAAAACCTACAAGAATTACAGAAGATAAAACTATATTGAAATGCCACAGTGAAATAATAGTAATTAACATTTTCTGAAATACATCAAGTTTGTTCACTGCACAGTTTGTGCCCCTATTATGCTATTTTTAAGGTTCCTAGTTTAGTTTTAGAGTCTCCTACAACAGGTTTACATGCATCAAAGGTCAAAAACACTTTAATTTTCTCATAATAGCATCACGTCTTTTCTCACAGTGTCTGAAACCATTTGATCAAACTCCTCCTTCCTGAGAGTCTACTCTGCTCTGATTGGTCAGACGGCCCAGTCTGCTGTGATTGGTCTACTCTGCTTTGAGAGACAAAAACTCCATTTATCTACACTTTGATCTTTAAACTGTGAAGACCTTTTACATTAAAAGACAGCTCTATCACACACTGCATATCTGAAAAGCACAACAGGGGCACTTTAACGTCTTTTCACTTGTTATTTGGTCAGGGGTTCACAAACTTTTGCATAACTCATTATTTAAAGCTACACTGTGTGATATTTTCCCCCATCTAGAGGTGAAAAGGTATATGACCATCCAGTGAATATTAGTTTCTGTTCCTCTCAATTCCGATTTCGTTTTAACTCCTACAGTGGCCGATTTAGTCCAAGATTAACATGGCTTCCAGTTCGACCTCGTCCACATTCGACACGGTGCCATCAAGTGTTAAAACACGAAAGGCGAAGCTTGAATTCACGGGTATGTCCCTCTTTGGCTAATGTACTTTCAAGATGGAGGGGCAACATGGCGACCCGCATTCAAACCCTCACCCGTATATATTTTCAATGGCATATTATAAACTTACGAGAATACTTTATTACTTGAAAGAAGTAAATATACATTAATGAGCACATATATTTTTGAAAGAACTAAGTGTTTTTAGCTAAGAATAAACTAAAAAAGTTACACAGTGTAGCTTTAAAGGGGTGGTAAACCATGATTTCACTATTCTAACTTTAGCTAGCGTGTAATGTTGCTGCTTGAGCATAAACAACATCTGCAAAGTTACAACGTTCAAAGTTTAAAGCAAAGGGAGATATTTGCTTTTAAAGAAATCAGTTTCTAAGAACTACAGCAAACGGCCAGTAGGCGACTACACACATTCCTCCAGGGTTGGTGACATCAACAGGCTCAATATTTACATAAACCCCTCCTCCGAGAATATTAAATAAGGCGGGGTGAGGCCATTTTGTATCGCGGCGCTGTTGTGGTATAGTTAGGCTGGAGTGTTGTTGCCGCGATGCAGAGGAAACGCTGTTATTTTCATCCGGATTGCAGGTCTGGGGTACTTGCTCTGTTCAGCCTTCCTTGTGGGACGGGGGTGCGTTGCAGTGTGTTTAACATACAGCATGTTATATGCACGTGTGTATGAGACGGGGAACAGGCGCGGGGCTCCTGCAGCACATCTCACGGAGGAAAACTTCCACCGTCTTCGCGATTTCAATGGCAGATTTGCACAACGTCAGCTGCGTGAAAAAAACACTGCCGGTGCGTGGATGCACGACGCGCGCGCTGCACATTTCACGGAGGAAAACTTCCACAAACTTCGCGAGTTCAATACAGGATATGCACAACGGCTTGTCCTGAAAGCTGGATTTACAAACAGAAGCTGTTTACGGGCCACAACCTGTAAGTCTGATTTATTTTTCATCGATGTGTTTTCCTGTAATAGGTTGTAGCAAGGAAGGAAACAGATGACAGCGCTGTTCTGCAAACCAGTCTGTTAAATGCTCACTCATACTTAACGTTATCCGACGAACACCTAACGTTACAAACACTAACGTTAAAATCTCAACAGCGAACTTGGCATTAGTGTAAATGATTCTTTGATTAGAGCTTTTATGTATTGTTTATCTACAGGCATGCTAAACATGGTTCTGTGTGTGATTTAGCTAACTTACTAGTAAAGCCAGTGCTTAGTGTTCGTTTTGGGTTAGTTCTTGCGACAGATATTTGGCTATAATCGTTCTAAAAATACAAAAGTTAAAGTGCCATTCAGTAGCGATCACTATAGATCCGCAGTCTTTACTCTTGAGGACTGAACAGCTTCTGCTCGATCATCTTCACTCAAATGTTCTGGGTCTGATTGGTCCGTACCATTTGCTAGTTGACATTTCAAATGATTCAGGAAAGATACAAAAGAGGTATAAATAGTAACAAAAATACTTAAAGGAGACTGTAGGTAATGTTAATTAACCAATCTGACGCCGTTGTTGAAGTTTTTGTAATTTTTTTTTTTAGATAACTTGCGATAAAACAGAGAGAAATGTCGACGCGGTCCTCTCCAGCTGTTTCTGTTTGTGTTTACGGTTACCATGGCAACTCTCAACGGCCACCAGGCAAGCGCGTTCTCATTCAGTATCTGTTAGATGTAGACAGGCCATGTCTGTCATTATTCCAAAGTTTTCTATGAAATATTATGTAATAAAAAGTTTAACACCCCAGAAAAAAATTACAATTGTTAATAATAATATTGATAATAATATTGCCTAATGTGTACGCGCGCTGTGTGGCTCGCACTCTTCAGTTGTGGAGGCACGCGCTGGTCAAGTAACTGTATATAAAAAGATTGTTCATATTCTTATTTGTTGAAAAGAAACATTTAACTTATCCTTTTTAAAACGAAAAAACGAATAAAGGAGCCATTTTCTAATTTCTGCTTATTTCATTTCAAATAGGAAATCAAACTATCAAAAACGTACACGGACCTGGTCGTATTTTGATTTCCGATTTCCATCTATAAACACAATCGGATAACGAGATTGTTTTCCGTTTTCCGTCTTTTAATATCAAAAAAAGAAAAGAAAAATGGATTGTTTTCCGTTTTTTGTTTTCCTATTTACTAATGGAAATTGGGAAACGAGCCGTTTTTCGTTTTTGTTTTTTTCCTTTTAAAACGAAAATCCGTTGGCCACCAAGTACACGGACCCTGATTCGGGCTTAGATGGTTTTATTGACGCCGTTGTTTCTAATACTGACCAAAGCACAGCCTCCGGTAAAGGTAAGGGGCGTGACGTTTCCGACAAACGTGCACTAGGCGGTTAGCGAATCACAACACACTGGGCCAGCTAACCAATCTGAGCCCATCGCGTATTTTTGAGGGACTGGCTTCATACAACCCGGAAAGCATCAGACCGTTTTACAAGGATGGACAGAGCAGTGTAGAATAAAGGTCAAATATATGAAAAATAAGGCCATTTTTTTTAAAACGAAGCATGAACACATGTTACAGTGCACCCCACAAACACAGTCAAGCCTTCAAAAGAATGTGTTTTACCACCCCTTTAAGGAAAAACTAGGTTCCTATAGTGCCCATGGAGTCTCATTGAGTGTTTATTATGTTGGGTTTGTCATGATTTGTTGATTTCTTTCCCGTCTCAGTCCTGTGATCTGCATCCGGCCATGTTTTCCGCACTGGTGGGCGACAAACCTGAGTTTGTGCGGCTGTTGCTGGAGAATGGGGTGTGTGTGCGGAAGTTTCTGGAACACGAGGAGACGCTCTGTAAGCTCTACGCCCACCTGCCCGCCTGCTTCTTCCTGCGCAAGCTGGCAAAACGGGTCCAGGGGGGCAAAAACCGCAGGGGTCAAGCGCCGACCCCCGGAAGCGAGAAGATTTCCTTGAGTCACGTGTCTGTAGAAGTGCGCCACCTGCTGGGAAGTTTCACTCAACCGTTATACGTCTCTTCATGCTACAAGCCAACCAATGATGATGTGCGCTTAACGGCAAGTTTAAGACAAAAACACCTCTGGGGGAAAAGTGAAAAAAGTAATAATAAAACAATTTTCACATTACAGTACAGTGTTATTTTAGTATTATTTATATAGTATTATAGTATTTATTAATATTAATATTTTATATTTTCAGTTTAAGATGAGTATAACTTAAGTAAATAAGTAAAAGTTGAATGATAGTCTTGCAGAAGTGTTATGTTAGTGTTATTTATATACTAAAGCGTCACTTTCACTTTGGCTATACGTCACGTCACCTATTATAGTATTTATTAATTCGCTTTTTTATTTTATTTTTTTATTTTTAGTAATTTAGTGATGTGCTTTTGTCATGTTTATTAGTTATATATATATACATATATATATATATATATATATATATATATAATTTTAATATTATTTGTAATGTAAGGCAACATTTTTGTTTTGTTTTATTTTTGTTTATTTAATTTAGTTTAGTTTAGTTACCAAAAATATTTGTAAATATTTTTATTTATTTTAGTTAACAATAACAGCTCTGCACATAAGGCAACATTTCTCATTTTTAATCAAGGCAACTATGAGAAATGTTGCCTTATGTTTATATTTAATCTAATTATTTAATTTAATTTAATTTATAATAAAAATATTATTATTTTATTTTAATTAATTAATTAATTAATTTTTAATTATTTTCATTTTTATTTATTTATTTTATTTATTTTGATTGATATTTATATAGTATTATAGTATTTATTAATATTCATACTTTATATTTTCAGTTTTAATTTAAATGTAAGTTTTAATTTTAATTTTTTTATGTAATTTTGTTTTTTGTCATTTTAGTACTTTAGCTTACACTTATTTGTTATTTGCCAAAGCCACATTTCTAATCTCTTTCTTTTTTTGTTGTTGTAAGTTCTTCATCTCATGTATTTATATTTAATTTTATTTTAGATGTATTTCAATTAACAAAAAATATTTTTAATAGGTTTATTTAACAATGAAAACACTAACAGTTTTTAAAAAATATATTTTTGGCTTTTTTTAAATTATTATTTAGTTTAAAGTCATTTTAATAATACATCTTGAACATATTTGACTTCAGTTAGTTGCCAAGGAAATATTTCAAATTTGCAAACTTTTTAATATTTTTAATAGTTTAAGTTAAGATTCACAATGTTTTTTTCATTTCAAATCTTTTTTTTTTTTGCCTGGTTTCTCACCTAAATATAGTTTTGAGAATGTTATTTTGACTGTAGAACAAGAAAAAATATTGATGTTGTATAGATAATGATAAACTGGGTTATTAACTGGCATGGAAATGCAAATAATCTCAAAGATAGTAGGCTTCTTTTCTTCATACAAAATATAATTTAATATTACTTATTTTTTGAGGTGAAAAATAACCTGTGCATGTTTTTGATATGCTTTGTGAGAATCATCAATAAATAAGATCATCAAACTATAAAACGTAATGATGAGAGTGTGTCTTTAATTGATTCTCAGGTGCCGTCCAAAGGGCCGGTGGAGCTGCCGTGTTCTGGTGAAGACCCGACCGCAGACACGGTTCGGGACCCGGGCCGCGATCTCTTCCTCTGGGCTGTGGTACAGAATAACCCAGAACTGGCAGAGATCGGCTGGGAGCAGGTACAGCACGGACTCTTTATATTCACCTGTTTTCTGCTTCATTTTGGTGGTAGAAGCTGATATTTTATCCTACTCTTTGGTAAAAAAGTTATTATTATTTGATTATTATTTATTAAAATGTGACCCCGGAGCACAAAACCAGTCCTGCGTCTCACGGGTATACTTATACAATACACTGTACGGGTCAAAATTATACATTTTTCTTTTATGCCAGAAATCATTAGGATATTAAGATCATGTTCCATGAAGATATTTTGTAAATTTCCTACTGTAAATATACAAAAAATATATTATTAGTAGTAATATGCATTGCTTAGGACTTCATTTGGACAACTTTAAAGGAGATTTTCCTCAATATGTAGATTTTTTTGTACCCTCAGATTCCAGATTTTCAAATAGTTGCATCTCGGCCAAACATTCCTATCCTAACAAAGCATAATCAATGGAAAGATTATTTATTTAGCTTTAGATTATGTATAAATCTCAATTTCCAAAAATTAACCCCTATGACTGGGTTTTGTGGTCCAGGGCCACAAATGTACTATTATAGTATTTATTGATTTTAAATGAGCTTTTATTTTCATTTTTATGTGTTTTTTGCCATTTTTGCTTTTTTATATTTCTATTCTTTAGTTTATTTTTATTTAAGTTTTAGTCATTTTAATTCTTCAAACTTAAACTTATTTATTTCAGTTTGTTTAATTTCTAATTTTTGATCAAGGCAACATTTGTAAGGATTTCATCTAATTATTTTGTTAATTCATTTATTGTTATAAATTTGTATTTTATTTATTGTTAAACATTTTTTTAATGTAACATTTTTTTTTGTTTTCTTTTTAGTTCTGATGGATAACAAAAATCGTAGTCTATTTTCAACCCAACTTGGGTTATTTTTAACCCAGCATTTTTTAGAGTGTTTTGTAGTTTGCATATATGCATTCATTTAAAGGATTAGTTCACTTTTAAATAAACTTTTGCTGATAATTTCCTCACCCCCATGTCATCCAAGATGTCCATGTCTTTCTTTCTGCAGTCGAAAAGAAATGAAGGTTTTGGATGAAAACAGTCCAGGGGTTTCCTCCATATAATGGACTTCAATGGGCTCCAAACGGTTCAAGGTCCAAATGACAGTTTCAGTGCAGCTTCAAAGGGCTTTAAACGACACCAGACGATGAATAAGGGTCTTATCTAGACAAACCATCAGTTTCTGTGAGAAACCGATCAGTATTTATGCTATTAATTTACCTCTTTTCAGATGAGCGTGATCATCTCTGAGCTCCGCCATAACTTCCGCTAAGTGAGGTCAAAATACGAGCCTGGTCATAGATGTATACGTAGATGCCTCATTAGCGCCTGCACGGATCAGTAGAATGAGGCATCTACTATCGATATATCTATGACCACGATCGTATTTTGACCTCACTTAGCGGAAGTTATGGCTGAGCTCAGAGATGATCACGTTTGTCTGATAAGAGGTAAAATAATATCATAAATACTGCTGGGTTTCTCGCAGAAACTGATGGTTTGTCTAGATCAGACCCTTATTCATCATCTGGTGTCGTTTAAAGCCCTTTGAAGCTGCACTGAAACTGTCATTTGGACCTTGAACCGTTTGGAGCCCATTGAAGTCCATTATATGGAGGAAACCCCTGGACTGTTTTCATCCAAACCTTAATTTCTTTTCGACTTTAGAAAGAAAGACATGGACATCTTGGATGACATGGGGGTGAGTAAATTATCAGCAAAAGTTTATTTAAAAGTGAACTAATCCTTTATTTACCCTGCTGGTAAATACTGATATGATTGCATTAATGTAGTATAATCAGATTCTGTATTTAAATAGCAGTTTGTAGATGCCCAGAGTTTGTGTGTGTGTGTGTGTGTGTGTGTGTGTGTGTGTGTGTGTGTGTGTGTGTGTGTGTGTGTGTGTGTGTGTGTGTGTGTGTGTGTGTGTGTGTGTGTGTGTGTGTGTGTGTGTGTGTGTGTGTGTGTGTGTGTGTGTGTGTGTGTGTGTGTGTGTGTGTGTGTGTGTGTGTGTGTGTGTGTGTGTGTGTGTGTGTGTGTGTTGCAGTGCAGAGACTGTATCGCAGCCGCTCTGGCAGCCAGTAAGATCTTGAGGAAACTGGCTCAGGAGAGCGGCGAGGATGATAGCGAAGAGGCGAAGGAAATGAGAGAACTCGCCAACCACTATGAGAAGCAAGCCATCGGTATGACGTTACACACATCACCTCAAACCCTCCGCCCTGAGCTGTGATCTTGAACCGTGTGTGTGTGTGTGGCTTCCTGTCCCAGGCGTCTTCAGCGAGTGTCACAGCTGGGATGTTCAGCGGGCGCAGAAGCTGCTGATCCGCATCTCTCCGTCCTGGGGCAGAAGCACCTGTCTGTGGCTCGCTCTGGAGGCCGATGATAAAAGCTTCATCGCTCACTCCGGAGTCCAGGTGAACAAACCCTGTCAGAAATACCAATGGCATATCACACTCGGATAGAGACAGAGCGACACGCGTCATAATCTGAAGGCCACGCCCACCAGGGGGGAAAACAATCAAACCGTCTCCATTGACTTTGCATTGCGTGAAGCTGCCTCCTTGTCATTTCGGACTTATTACAAAAAACTGAACAATGTATAAAAGCTGATATGTGACAAAGTGTACAGCAAACAAGCTAAACAAAACCCAGAAGCAAAAACCCAGACGTTTTTATAAGCTGTTGACCCAAAAAACAAGCGTTTAAGGACAAAAAAGTGGATTCAGGCCATTGAGACAGAGCGCGACGGGTCATATTACACTGAGAACTACGACGACTAGAGGGGAACATAATCAGAGACAGGAAATATCATATATAAAACTGACATTTGGATATTTGACTTAACAGTGACAAAATGTTTACTGCACACATAGACATACTGAGGCATACTGAGTGTCAGGATCCCAAAATTTCCCCATTCTTCAGCTGAAGCTTCACTTCGTATTGCCTGTATCCACTTTTATCTTCTTAAACGCTCGTTTTTTGGGGTCGACATCTTATAAAAACTGTGTTTTTTAGTTTGTTTGTGTCACAAAACAGGAAATAACAGGCGGCAGGCAGAGATGAGGGATCCAAATGCAGGGGAGAATTTAATGAAACAAACAATCAAAAATCAGGAACAAAATAACACTGAGAAAAATAAACAATCAAAAGCAGGACTACTTCAGAAACTACTTCAGCATCAAAAAATCAGTAGAAAACATATTGATTTTAAAGACTGATATCATCATTACAGTAACTGTACTTTTACAAGAGTACTGTAAATCATTAATTACAATTGTACTGTAAAAATACAGCGCACTACTGAATACATACTGTCAAACTACCCCCCCCCCCTTACAGTTGTTACTGTAAAATTACAGTAGAAATAATGTATGTGTATATATATATTGCACAGATGACAAAACAATAACAACAGCAACAATAATAATAACACATAATATTATACACATTTTTGCTTTTCTTATTTATGCAATTATATTTATATATTGTTTTGAGGTCTTAATGGTTGCAATTATTATTATTATTATAAAATTATAAAATGTCGGGATTCCAAATATGGATGGGAGAAAGTACTTCAACATAAAAAAAAATTGCACATCTCCTTGAATATAAAACATATTGATTTTAATGACTGATATCATATAGATTTTAATTTTAAGCATTCAATAACCAATATGCTGAATTTTATTTTTGATTTTTGATGCAATACATTTTTTTTAACCCTTTAAAGAGCAGTTATTTATTATGAATATTGCATAAATAAATAATTATTATTATATTGCAGAGATTAAGATAATTTGTACAGTTTTAATAATAATAATAATAATAACCATTATTATCTTATTATTTTTTCTTTCTCTAAAGAATTGTTTTAATATTATACACCTTATTGTTATTTAAACCGTTATATATTATAAAAAATGTTGTTGTGGTCTTCATGGTTGCAAATTATTCTTATTCTTATTATTCTTGCCTAACCGATATACAGAACCAATTTTTAATTATTGTATTTCTGTTTTTTGAAACAATAGGAAATAATCTTATTAAATATTACACAAAAAATTATATATATATATATATATAGAGAGAGAGAGCACAGATAACAAAACAATAATTTCTACAACAACAGCAGCAATAATAACTCTTGTTGTTATTAATATTCCACACATTTTTGTTTATTTATTATGAATAGTACATAAATAGATTATTATTAATAGTAGTTATACTATTAGATGTACAACAATAATAACAACAACCATTATTATCTTATTATTTTTTCTTTTTCTAAAAAATATAAAATATTATATACACATTATTGTTATTTAAGCTGTATTTAAAAAAAAATTTGTTGTGGTCTTAATGGTTGCAAATTATTATTCTAGCCTAACCAATATGCAGAATACATTTTTTGTAATTATATTTCTGTTTTTTTTTTGAGACAATAATAAATAATTGCTAGAATATTAAAGGTTATTAAATATTACATAAATAAATATAATATATAATTAATATAATACAATACAATACACAGATAACAATATAATTTGTACAACAACAGCAACAATAATAACAATTTATTGTTATGAATATTATACACATCGTTGTTTATTTATTATGCATATTACATAAATAGATCATTATTATTATTATTAGTAGTAGTAGTAGTAGTAGTAGTAGTAGATTGCATAGATTTTGATTGCATAGATAGATTTTTCTAAAAAGTATTAAATATTATATACACATTGTTATTTAAGCTGTTGTTTATTAAAGAAAATTGTGTTGTGGTCTTAATGGTTGCAAATTATTCTTATTCTTGCCTAACCAAGAACCAATTTTTAATGATTGTATTTCTGTTTTTTGAGACTATAATAAATAATTAGTTATTAAATATTACCTAAAAAAAAAATATATATTATGTTTTATATATAGATATATATTGCACAGATAACAAAACAATAATTTGCACAACATCAACAATAATAATATATCTTATTGTTATTAATATTATTTTTTTTAAATTATTATTTATGCAATTAAAATTCTATATTGTTTTGAGGTCGCAAATTCTTATTCTTGCCTAACTAATATGCAGAATTCATTTTTAATTATTGTATTTCAGTTTTTTTTTGAGACAGTAATAAATAATTGCTAGAATATTAAAGAAGTTATTAAATATTACATAAATAAATATAATATAATTAATATAATACAATACACAGATAACAAATCAATAATTTGTACAACGACAGCAACAATAATAAAAAGTTATTGTTATTAATATTATTATTTTTTTTAACGTTTTTCTAATGCAATTATATTTATATATTGTTTTGTGGTTGCAAATTATTAGCAGTATTATTCAAATTCTGCTCATGGTTCAAGACTTCAAGTTGTTTTGGGATTGCAGATATATATATTTTTGCAGTCATGTCTATTAGCTTACATGTTTGTCACGTGAGAATGAATGGGTGGGGAAATATATCATGTACAATTCAATAAGAGTTCCTTTTCCTGTGTCTGCGTCAGGCCCTGCTCACTCAGATCTGGTGTGGAGAGCTGTCTGTGGATAATCCACACTGGAAGGTGCTTCTGTGCATGGTCTTCTTCCCTCTCATATACACCGGATTCCTGATCTTCAGGTAAAAACTATATTAAAAGTGTCTAATTAAACATGGAATCCGAAGCTTTTGAGCTGTCAGGTCTGTGAGTCATTACATGCACACACCATCAGATGGCAGCGTTGCACACTTAATAATTACAGAGCACTTCTACCATAAAAAGTGGCTTTCAATGACTCTCAATGTTAAAATGCTCTCTCGCAGACGTGATGAAGACATCCAGAGACAGGCCAAGAGAACGGAGCAGGAGAATCTGACGATAGATTCAGTCTTTGCCGGAAGCTCAGATGGCAAGATCAAACGCCATTTACGGTTAGTTGAGTTACAAACATCACACATTGAGTTACAAACACATTCCCACTGCAGTGAAAGGAGAGAAGACTGCATTTAAATGCTAGCCTGACGTCATTATACTCAGATTCTAGTCAGAATATGAGTCTGCTCCTGCTCCATTGGGCTGTGATTATGGGGTGTGTTTCAACCGAATCAACCGCACTCGATTGGATAGACCTACAACCAATCAGAGCAAGTGACGTATGTTGGGCGACGCATAGTTGTCAACAGAACTCAACTGCACGCACGCCGGAAGAAGTAGAAGAAGAAGATGAGTGTAAGCGATCTTTGCCGGTGTTGTAAACAGAATTTAAGGATACACAGAGTACTTACCAACACCATCATCATTTCTGAGAGCAATAGTAAAAGTGAACACATATACGAACAAGTTCTCCGTTTAGTAAACGAGTTCAACCCAAGCGCTATTTAGTGACGTGATGATGACGTCACTGTTGATCATCTGTCCATCAGCGTATAAAGCCCGCCCTGATGATTTGATTGGTCCGAACAGCTTCTGGTTTGGGCATAGTTGCTCCACAACGGATCAAGTCCCGACCAAACTTCCCGACCTCAAATGTTGTGGGCGGGGCTACGTTCGGCTGGCATCCAGGCTAGTTAAAGGGTTAGTTCACCCAAAAATGAAATTTCTTCCATTAATGACTCACCCCAATGTTGTTACACACACGTAAGACCTCCGTTCATCCTCGGGACACAGTTTAAGATATTTTAGATTTAGTCCGAGGGCTTTCAGTCTGTAAGAATGTAAGTGTATGCACACTTTGCTGTCCACGTCCAGAAAGGTAATGAAAACATCATCAAAGTAGTCCATATGTGACATCATTTGGTTAGTTAGACTCTTTTGAAGCGTCGACAATACATTTTACAACCATACAGGATCGTTTTATAATGGAGAGTGATGGAGATGCTACATTGTTTAAATTAATGTTAATGTTTTTCTTGTATTTAGCCCTCCGGTATTCCTTACTAATTGCTCACACTCATACTCATTGATGGTCAAATGTGGCCACACCTTAACTATTTTTCAATTGAATAAATGTTCTATGTTTTAGTTCAATAATATTTATTTAATATTTTGAGATATTTTGGTACTAAATACTATTTGTGCAATAATTATGGTCCATTAATGACCACTTAAAATATTTTTCTTCTAATATTTGTATTATTTATATTACAATTAGTATAGTAATTAAGGTTAAATTAGAGAATTATTATTCAAAGAGGCTTATTATAGTCATTTTGTGGCTCGAAAAATAATATTTGTAATGCCATTACCCACTGGTGCATTTATGGCTCTTTAATCAATATACATGTATCTAATCTAGTTGCTCAAAAAAGTATTGCAGTTTTGCATTTTAATAAATATTTAGATATGATCAAACACTAGATTTCTTTAAATGTGAAATTTTAAAATGTTAATAACTTACATATCCTTATTTCCTTATATGAAAAGTAGGCTATGAATTGATACTGAAATTGAAATCGATATACCGTCGTATACCGTCAGCCCCTCAATGTTAGCATATAGAAACGTATGGAAGCATACGGGTAGCAATATTCAATTTGAAAAGTAATATGCAAAATGGCAATGTATTTCTGTATTTAAATTTACATTGTCCATACCGAATGTGCAACATCTGGAACAAATTGCTAATTCAAATTCAGTAATATAATTTAAATGAGCTATTTCCTACACTAGTGGCATTTTCAACTCCACATTTCATTTCTCTACATTCATTGCGGGACATTTAATGAAAATGCAATCGTGTCTAAACTGTGAGTGTTAATGCAATCAAGAAAAATTACATTTAAAGGGATAGTTCACCCAAAAATTAAAATTAGCCCATGATTATTTACTCACCCTCAAGTCATCCTAGGTGTGTATGACATTCTTCTTTCAGACGAATAAAATCTGAGTTATATCAAAAATGTTCTGGCTAATCCAAGCATTATAATAGCACTAATAGTTGCTCTGTTTTAAGTCCATAAAAAATGCATCTCTCCGTCAAATAACTGCTCCACGCGGCTCTGGGGTGTTAATAAAGGCCTTCTGAAGCGAATCGATGCGTTTGTGTAAGAAAAATATCCATATTTAAAAATGCATTTAATTTTTTTCTATGGCTCTGCATCAGCCGTCCCCGCGCCATCACTTCCGGCGAATAAGGTCAAAATACCTGCAAAATACCGGCGCGATCATAGATATATACATAGATTCCTCATTAGTGTCTGCGCGGATCGGCTGAATGAGGCATCTACGTTTATATATCTTTGATCGTGCCAGTATTTTGACCTTATTCGCCGGAAGTTATGGCGCTGGGAAAACTAGATGACATTCTTCTGATAAGAGGTAAAAAAATAACAAAAATACTGTTGGGTTTCTCGCAGAAACCGATCGTTTAGTGTCTTAAGACATCAATGTGTCGCCACGAGCCGCATGGTTTAATGAGGATTCGTATGTCTGTGTTTTTACTCTCATTGCTCTCATGCTCTAAAATATCCCCATTGACATCATTATACGACTATCACACTGCAACGACTGGAGTTAAACATCTTCATTTGTGTTCTACTGAAGAAACAAAGACACCGACATCTTGGATGCCCTGGGGGTTAGCAGATAAACATAAACATTCGTTTTTGGGTGAACTATCCCTTTAAATTATCATTTTGCTACACTTGTTTCCTTAAACATATCTAATAATTTCTGTAATCATTTTCATTTTGCAACTTATAAAACGTTAAAATATGTGTTTAAAGTGTAGTGTACTAGTGTAGAAAATAGCATTTTTCTCAAAACGTTGCACATTTGTTATTGAAAATGTACATTTAAATACAGAAATACATTGAAATACATTGTCAAATTGAATATTGCTACTCGTATGCTTCCATAGAAACATACTAAACCGCTGTCTGCCTGAATAATGGCGTGTTTCTGTGCCTCAGTGTCCCCTCACAGAAGCCTGAGCTTGAGCCGCTGAACTGTTCGTCACGTCTGATGAGTCTGTTCACGTCCCCTCAAGTCAAGTTTTACTGGAACATCGTCTCGTATTTTGGCTTCCTGTGGCTCTTTGCTGTGGTGCTCATGATCGATTTTCAGGCCTTTCCGTCGTGGAGAGAACTTCTGCTCTATGTGTGGCTCACCTCGCTGGTGTGTGAGGAGATTAGACAGGTGAGACGCGCACACACACACACTTAAATATGTCCATTTTAAAAGTGGAATTTTATGTTTAAATTAACTTGATCATTTATATTTTTACTCTATTTTTTTTTTTTGTCACTCCATACAGTATTTATAAAGCCAACTTTAAAGTAACATGTTTCTCTTCACAAGCTTTCCTTTTCTAGCTCTAGGAAATATATACAGCTTTGCTGTGAAATGTTGTTTGCACAGCATGTTGATATTTTGTATGTTTGCTTTTTAACACTCTGATGCTCCACAGCTCTACCATGACTTCGATGGATCCGGTTTTCGGAGGAAAGCAAAGATGTATATCAGGGATCTGTGGAACATTCTGGATGTGCTGTCAATCATGCTGTTCATCTCTGGTCTGGTCTGCAGGTCAACACAACCTCTCTTTCACTCAATACAGTTCAGATATGATTAAGATTAATTCAGTACAGCCTCATTGAGTTAAGATTATACAGAAAATATCCTCATAACTAGGGCTGTGTGAAAAAATGTAAAAAAAAAGTATCCAAGTAGATTTAAAATGAATAATAATATAAAGATGTAAAATACAGTAAAAATAATAATAATTTTCATTTATATGCACCAATATAACAATACAAAGCAATAATTATCTGCAAGTTTTGCAGATTTGAATACTTTAAAGCTACACTGTGTAACTTTTTTAGTTTATTCTTAGCTAAAAACACTTAGTTCTTTCAAAAATATATGTGCTCATTAATGTATATTTACGTCTTTCAAGTAGTAAAGTATTCTCGTAAGTTTATAATATGCCATTGAAAATACATACGGGTGAGGGGTTCGAATGCGGGTCGCCATGTTGCCCCTCCATCTTGAAAGTACATTAGCCAAAGAGGGACATACCCGTAAATTCAAGCTTCGCCTTTGGCGTTTTAACACTCGATGGCACCGTGTCGAATGTGGACGAGGTCGAACTGGAAGCCATGTTAATCTTGGACTAAATCGGCCACCGTAGGAGTTAAAACGAAATCGGAATTGAGAGGAACAGAAACTAAAATTCACTGGATGGTCATATACCTTTTCACCACTAGATGGGGGGAAATATCACACAGTGTAGCTTTAAAGGCACAATATGTAAGATTTTCGGATTTAAATATCCATAAAACCACAAGAACAGTGTTATATATTTTGTTGACTTGTGTACTTGCATTATCCCAAATGTTTCCAAGAATGTTTAAATCCAGAGAAATAAGCCATTTTAACCAGGACACGGCCCATATCCGTGCGTCACCTATCATCATACCCGCGTTACCCTCGATTTCCGTATTTTTTAGTTTTATTAGACGGGTGAGCAACTGTTTGGAGACATTAACCACGAGTACCATGTTTACCATGCCTAATATGATCGCATACTGAAGCATACGGGTAGCAATATTCAATTTGAAATGTAATATGCAAAATGGCAATGTATTCCTGTATTTAAATTTACATTGTCCATACCTAATGTGCAACGTCTGGAGCAAATTGCTAATTCAAATTCAGTAAAATTATTTAAATGAGCTATTTCATACACTAGTTGCATTTTGAACTCCACATTTAATTTCTCTACATTCATTGCGGGACATTTAATGAAAATGCAATCGTGTCTAAACTGTGAGTGCAATCAAGAAAATGTATATTTAAAGGGATAGTTCACCCAAAAATGAAAATTAGCCCATGATTTACTCACCCTCAATTTATCCAAGGTGACATTCTTCTTTCAGACAAATAAAATCTGAGTTATATTAAAAATGTTCTGGCTAATCCAAGCTTTATAATGGCAGTAATAGTTGCTCTGTTTTGGAAGTCCATAAAAAAATTAATCTGTCCATCAAATAACTGCTCCACGCGCGTTAATAAAGGCCTTCTGAAGCTAATCGATGCGTTTGTGTAAGAAAAATATCCATCGCGAATCGATGCGTTTGTGTAAGAAAAATTCTCATTTATATGCACCAATATAACAATACAAAGCAATAATTATCTGCCAGTTTTTGCATATTCTAATGCAATAAAGGCACAATATGTAAGATTTTTGGATTTAAATATCCATAAAACCACTATAACAGTGATATATATTTTGTTGTACTTGCATTATCCCAAATGTTTCCAAGAATGTTTAAATCCAGAGAAATAAGCTAATTTTAACCAGGACACGGCCCATGTCCGTGCGTCACCTATCATCATACCCGCGTTACCCTCGATTTCCGGTTTTATTTTGTAGAAACCATGGAAGCACCAAAGACGCTTTAATATATGTGTGTTTTATTAGACGGGTGAGCAACTGTTTGGTAAACCATGTTTACCGTGCCTAATATGATCTAGCTCACTGCAGTGTGAACAAGTGTCTCATAGTTGCGCACAGAGTAGCATTATAACATAATAAGCGACCTCTAGTGGCAAAAAATTACATATTGTGCCTTTAAAATCTTTAAGTTATGATTCTGTTCATTAAAAGGTTTTGAAATGATGATATTGATAGTTAATAGACCAATATAACGGCATCATTTTTAAAGTTTTTGTTCCTTATTTTGAGTTAAGTTTAGTTCAGTTGCATAATGACTCAGAATGAAATATTATATTATGAATGAATGAATGAATGAATGAATGAATGAATGAAATCAGTATTTGTTACACTTTAAACTCTGTGTTTGTCGTTCAGACTTCAGGCCTCTGGCACCGTGTTCTACGTGGGTAAAGTTCTTCTCTGCATCGACTTCATCATATTCTGTCTACGATTAATGGCCATCTTCACTATCAGTCGAAACCTGGGCCCGAAAATAATAATTGTCAGGAGAATGGTGGGTCTGCTCTTCATAATGTCCAGATATCAGATAAGAGTTGAGAGACTAAGGCACTCATGCCACGAGGAACCAAATGCTTTTTGATATTTTGAAGAAAGAAAAACATTTTAATAATGCAAACTGAGCTATGAATGTGCATCTTCTCCTCTCATATTCTCTCTTCCTCTTTGCAGATGATGGATTTGTTCTTCTTCATGTTTCTGCTCAGTATCTGGGTGGTGGCGTACGGCGTGGCGAAACAGGGCATTATGATCCAGAATGAAGAGAGACTAAACTGGATCGTCCGTGGAGCGGTCTATGAGCCCTACCTCATCATATTTGGCAACGTCCCCTCTAATATAGACAGTGAGCGTTAAATTAAATTCAAATGAAATCACCCGATGGGCACAAAGATCACAATTGTAGGGTTCTAAAGTAAAAATCCCATTCATTTTCTTCATAGAAAGATTGATTTTTTTGTAATAACGTATTAATATTGAAGACATGCCTACTATGAGCTCCAAGAGTTGCTGTGATTTCGATTTTATTTTTTAAATGTTTAATTGTCAAATTCCCGACGCAGAAGAACTGATCTCCCTAATCTAATCAGTCTCTGCCAAATAACTTATCGTAACGTTAAGTCCACTGCAGGCAAGTTGAAAGTGAACCCAAGTGCACTTTAACCCTCTGGGGTTTTGACCCGAAGCATTTTATATTTTTTTTTTTTTAAATCGTAGCTTCATCGGAACGGTCCGAAACTTGGTGACTTTATTGGTACTTGGTATATGAACACCCAAAGAAATTGAGACGAGTCAAGAGTGCAAAACAGACAAAAAAAACTCACACACACACAAAAACACAATTAGCTTTTGGAATGGCACGCGTTCATTTGTGTGTGTGTGTGTGTGCAAGTTTTTTTGTCTGTTTTGCACTCTTGATGTTTTAGAGATTCACCTCTTCCCTGTTGAGTTCTTTTTACTGCATCCTGGCTAATTTGTAGATTGTATGCACAAAAAAACTCTGTATTTTCATATTTTTGCCAATTTCCCATTTATTTCCTATGGGGGTCATTTTTGACCCGAAGGTCCTGAGTGTGACTATTTTTTTTTACTACCACTTAGACTTTTCAAATCCTGTCCCCAATTTTTTTAGGTGTTCATATACCAAGTACCAATAAAGTCACCAAGTATCGGACCAATCCGATAAAGTTATAAAACGCTTCAGGTCATTTTTGACCCGAAGAACCCCAGAGGGTTAATTGAGCATGTGAACAGATACTAAATAAACGAAGACTTGAACCGTGAACAGACTTGACCTAAACTGTGACAGACACTCACCAACAGCGATTTACAGGAAACAATACTCGACCAGGACCATGGCAAACATGAAGGCTTATGCCGCGTTCCAGGTAACCCGTGTTTTTCCAACCTTCTACCCATGAAAGTGGACTGGAACGGCAGTCAAACCCGTGACTTCCCACCCGTGAACTCATACTAGATCGATGTACTCCCAGTTACGAGCTCTGACGTCACACAGCCCGCAAAGGAACAATGGCAGCCCCTACGGATGCAGTGTTTATGGAAGTCGTACATTAAAAACCAAATTGTTTATTAAAATAAGGTATTGCTCTTACGTTATTTATCTGCAAATGTTATGCATTATCAGCAGCTTTTCTAGCTTTAGCTAGTTTTCAGGCCATTGAGTGCATGAATAAATGAATACCAAATGCATTTCCAACTATACAAATAATGTAAAATAAAAGGTATAACAGCTTCTCTTGCCTTATGCACCGTTTTTTCTCCTCTGTTTCCCTCAAATAAGCAAGGAGTAAACACCTTTGGCGATAGAAATGATTGTAAATGAGCATAAGCCCCATACGGTTCACCATTCTTTGTTTACATCTAGCTAACGCTCAGGCAGTTTGCCGTGACTTTGCCTGGAACGCTACAAAGTCGTGAGTCGCGGTTTGAAGTCTTAACTTGCAGGCTCAAAAACATGCCTGGAACCAGCATTAAACACACAAGACTAATGACTAAACAAGACACACCTGTGAAAAATGATCAAACAATGAACCAATGACAGAACATGGCAACAGAACACATGACAAGATCACATGAGGGCAAGGGAATCACATGACATGATCACATGACAAACAGGAAGCATGAACAAAACCCAAACACTCCTTGACACTTATAGATTTGTATTTATTTAAATATGTATGAATTAAATATGAATACAATTCAATGCAATATGCAATGAAATTAAAAAAATCTTACAGATCTAAAACTTTTGAACGGTAGTGTACTGTATGTATGTATATATATATATATATATATATATATATATATACATACATACATACATACAGTACACTACCGTTCAAAAGTTTTAGATCTGTAAGATTTTTTTTGCCTCCTTTTTATCATCATTACTCCATTAGTTTCGCATGATCCTTCACAAATCATTCTCATATGATGATTTAATGCTCAACAAACATTTACATTTGCCAAAAATATAACTTCTATTTATGTATACTCTATTAAAAAACAAATAAGCCCACCCAGGTGAGAAATAGCCAGGTAATGCATTAAAGGGATAGTTCACCCAAAAACGAAAATTTGATGTTTATCTGCTTACCCTGAGGGCATCCAAGATGTAGGTGTCTTTGTTTCTTCAGTAGAACACAAATTAAGATTTTTAACTTCAACCGTTGCTGTGTGTCACTCATATAATGCTTGTCAATGGGGTCTAATTCTATTAGAGTAAAAAAAAACATGGACAGACAACTTCAAATTAAACCCTGCGGCTCGTTACGACACATTGATGTCTTAAAACACGAAGCGATCGGTTTCTGAGAGAAACCCAACGTATTTATGCAAATATATCACCTCATATCAGACGAATGTCATCAGCTCTCCAGACCGCCATTACTTCCTGTGAGTGAGGTCAAAATAGCGGCCGGGTCATAGATATATATAGATATATACGTAGATTCCTCATTTGAGCGATCCACGCAGGCACTAATGAGGCATCTATGTATATATCTATGACCCGGCCGCTATTTTGACCTCACTCACAGGAAGTGATGGCAGTCTGGAGAGCTGAAGACATTCGTCTTCATTTGTGTTCTACTGAAGAAACAAAGACACCTACATCTTGGATGCCTTGGGGGTAAGCAGAAAAACATAACATTTTCGTTTTTGGGTGAACTATCCCTTTAATTTCCTTAAAAAGTAACCCAATTAGTAACTTTTAGGGAGTAACACAATATTGTAACAATTGTGTCTTTGTTTTTATTATAACATTGTAGAACATTCAGAAGTCCAGAGATTTCTACAAATCAGATCACTAACAAATATTCCTCTGTTTTGTACACCAGGCACTCAGTTTGACATAAGCAGCTGCAGTGTGAACGGCTCCGATCCTCTGAAGCCGAAATGCCCCGTGCTGAATGCTGACGACATGCCAGTGTTCCCAGAATGGCTGACCATCATCATGCTGTGTATCTACCTGCTGTTCGCCAACATTTTGCTGCTCAACCTCCTCATCGCCATCTTCAAGTGAGTAAACTTACCGGTTTCATTTACACATCGACTGTTCCAAAACCTAGTGAGCTGACTTGATGCCAACTCTCTGCATGCACTCTTTATAGCACGGTTCCTCAAATATTACCCTGGAGGTCCAATGCGCTGCAGAGTTTAGCTCCAACCCTAATCAAACTCACCTACCTGTAATTTTCTAATGAACCTGAAGACATTGATTAGCATGTTCAGGTGTGTTTGATTAGGGTTGGAGCTAAACTCTGCAGCGCATTGGACCTCCAGGGTAAGATTTGAGGAACCCTGCTTTATAGGAAGCAACTCTATGGGCCCTATTTTAACGATCTGAAACGCAAGTGTCAAAGCGCGAACCGCAAGTAACTTTGTGGGCGGGTCTCGGCGCTGTTGCTATTTTCCCGGCGGGATAAATGGCTCTTGCGCCCGGCGCAAATCTAAAATGGGTTGGTCTGAAGTAGCTTCATTATTCATAGGTGTGGTTTGGGCGTAACGTGAATAAACCAATCCGAGCGTCATCCAACATTCCCTTTAAAAGCAGGTGCGCAAGTTCCATTATGGATTGCTATTATTATGGCGTATTTACCAGGCGCACGCCAGGAGCGGTTCACAGCCGAGGAGACTGATGTTCTTGTAAGAGCAGTGAAAGACAGAGAAGTGAAGTTGTAATGTTGTACATTATGGTAAAGGTGATTTCACAGTCTTTTTTTTTTTCAGTTTTTCAGTCGATTTTTTTTCCTGGTTCTTGACGGACAAACCAATTTGTCAGATGTCCTTATATACATATATGTCTTGCCACTATATTGGGCAAACAGGTCTTATCCTTAATTATTACAATTAGCCTGAATCATTTGTAAGCTAGATTTATGCCTATTTTTTCACATCTTCGTGGCACACCACAATGATTTCCGTCATCTCATGTGTTAATATTTTTTTAGTGTAACAATTTATGATTTGCAAAAATAACTGTTGCATCTGTGTAGATTACATGAGCAAAGTGTATGCGCGTTGTGCACGCTATACATTATGGTCAAGCATGCGCCCTTAAAATAGCAAAATGAACAACGCGCAACGCGCCACTGACTTTAGACTAGGTTTTTTCTGGTCAGTGGCGCAATTGTTTAATGGAACAGCAAAATAGCACCAGGGATTGTTTGCGCCGGAACACGCCTCCTTTTTTGCGCTGAACCGCCCAGGGAGCGCAAGTGCATTCACTAGTTTAGCGACGTGCTTCTGTGGAGGGAAAAGCGCGCTTTGCGCGGGTGCAAAATAGGAATGACACATGCGTCGGTGTACAAAGTCAATTGCGCTGGGTGCAAGATAGGGCCCTATGGGTCAGATTTACTCAACTGTGCAAATTAGCGTGAGAGCGCAATTGACCCATCGGTAAGCCCCGCCCCTCTTAGTTAGTGTTGTAACTCGGACAAACAAACAGAGTTGCTATATCTTACAATGACAGATGTCAGTGTGAAACCCTTATCCCAAGTTGTTTTTTGACACAGAATGTAGCGGACCCCCTCCGATTGATGGCCAAACTTAACTGATGGATTATTGGTGAAGTTTATTGCGTCCTTTTTCACCAAACTCACCGTACAAACAAAGCATAAGAAGTGTGCATTAACGTCTCTCTCTCCTCCGTTGCATTTCATTAACATACACAGCAAATGATACAAAAACACTCATATATAAGATTTTAAAATAAATATGGTGGGTGATAAATTTGGAAGCGAGGGTTTACAGATCTCAATGCAAGCGGGAGAAGCCTCATGTTGAGGCCGCCACAAACACAGAACCGACAAAACCCAGGATCAACACTGTTTAACCATCTTAATATGGAGAGATGCACTGAAATGTAGACATTCGTTTATGTGTATTTGACCTACACTGTTAATGTTACATGGTGTGAGAACAGTTAGTTATTTAGGTTTGTATGTTAGCGTAACTTAATGAGAGTATGACAACCAGAAAATCCTCGCAGGATACCTGGAGTCAGTGGCTGCGTCCGAAACCTGGAAAATGCTGCCTTCGGAGGACACATTTCAAGGCAGGAAGGCACCAAGGCACATCCGAATCTAATGTTAGCTTCACTTCCTGTCTCCTGAGATCCCTTCATCTCATCGAGTTTTGAAGGCAGCATATTTGTATCCTTCGCTGCCTTTGATATCCCACAATCCTGTGCTTTCCATTCTGTGACAGTTGAGCTGGGAAAAAAAGATGGCGTCCGAAAGTTGCGTTTGCTGGTCAGTTTGTGTGTAAACGTACGTTTTTTACCAATATTTTCTACTTCTGATGTAATTTCTAGCGAAAAATTACTAATGTAGTAGTTAAATGTGTGTTTAGTTCTCACTAAAGCTCTCTCTATTTTGCTGTAGATCATTAAACCTTTACACTGCCTAAGAAGTCTGTCCGAAATTAGTTTTGTGAGGTGCCTTCATGCACAAACGCTACCTTACAAGCCATTGTCTGATAAGGCAGTGAGGCAACAAGTCAGCTGCCTAGGTTTTCGGACACAGCCAGTGTTACAGTATCCCAGACATATCGTTTGACCATTTTTGTAGCATAAACAACATCAAACCAATGAGAGCTTCAGATCTCCCAATGTTTCTCTATGGCGCTGAAACCTAAAGATGTCCGAGTTTCGGTCCCCGTGCAACTGATACTCAACTGCCATTGGCTCATCTGCGTTCGAGGGGAGGGGCTTACCAATGGGCTGTGGGAGTGTAAAGTTCTGCGCGTGATCTACTGACGATACACAAATTAAAGCACACAGACGCAGCCGAATCATTTCCATAATGCACTAT
Source organism: Gobio gobio (assembly GCF_949357685.1). Classification (NCBI taxonomy): domain Eukaryota; kingdom Metazoa; phylum Chordata; class Actinopteri; order Cypriniformes; family Gobionidae; genus Gobio; species Gobio gobio. The sequence continues at coordinate 54,348,641 of NC_137103.1, read as the reverse complement.
TACACTCTAAAAAAAAAAAGGTTCTATATTGCACCAAAAATGGTTCTTGGCTCTTTTTTAGTGCTATATAGCACCAATTTTGGTGCTTCAGTGGTTCTTCAGAGGTTCTTCACCGGTTCTTCACCGGTTCTTTGACTAAGGTGCTATATAGCACCTCTGAAGAACCGCTGAAGAACCACTGAAGCACCAAAATTGGTGCTATATAGCACTAAAAAAGGTTCCCCTATGATTACGAGCCTTTTTTTTTAGAGTGTAGTGTACCTTAAAGTGCCTTAAATTGCAGACTATGGTTCAGTTTGCAAACCCTCTTTTGGCTTTAATAAACTACTGTGAGGATTTACTAAAGGCATGCAGTGAGAAACTAGCGCTGAAAAGGCTTGAAGGGTTATTTTTGCGGCTGATCTTATTGCATATGCATTTGGAGGAGTTTCCCTTTCAGACGCAGTATTTATGGGAGGTGAGTATTTAAATGAATCATGCGAGGTGATTTACCTACGTTTGCTCTCGTCAATATACTGGCGTTTGTGCCATTATTTACCGCCCAAAACAGCGCACCTTAAAGCAGCACTAGGTAGGTTTTGCTCTCTGGGTCCCCCTACAGTTGGGAAACAGTATTGTCCTCTACTACTGTCGTAAACTCTGTCATTCTACATCAGCGGATGCATCACACGTGCATTTATTGACATGAAAACCATGATAGCCCTGAGTTCACATGCAGGAGTTCTGCTTGCGTCGCGTGTGAAATGTCTTCATCCCAGGTACAGTGGCATATGTTTCAGCATGTCATATGAATATCATTTCATGGGTTTTATTTTTTTTCAAACGCCAAATGATCGCGATGCTCACGTTTACAAGCCAGCGTCATTATAGTAGCCTAGTCTATTGGTTCCCGTTTTACAGAATCTATATGATACTTCAATTCATTGTTTGAGTTGTAGGTAATAACCATATATCGTCATTATTATAATATCAAGCTACCATAGATTAATCTGCAAATTTGAAAAATCGATTTGCATTATAGCTTGAGGCAAGACAAATAAACAAATATCACAGACATGTTAGGTATCCTAATATATGATTTTGTACGTCTTATGTATTTACTTGCAAGAATGTAGCCCCTCCTCCTTCAGCTCACGCCGACGAGCAAACACTGACCCAATGTTGATCCTCATCCTGGCTTTAATCCCTTCACTTTCTCGTTTCCTCTTTTTGCTTTCCTCCGACAAAACCTTTGCTTTCTTATTTTTCTGTGCTGCTTCGGCCATGACTATAACATTCGGCAAACAAATGATAGTTGGGCTCGCACGTCCGAATTTAAGGAAGTGGCGTATATGCCGTAAAGCAGTCGAATTTTGTAGTTCTTTTTGTTCTCGGGTTACTACCCGAAACCCGAAGTTTAAAAACGATACAGACCCCGTCAGGCTATGGCAGACGTGTCATTCAACCTATTGTAAGTCGATGTATCATCACAAGAGTCTTGAAAATATATTATAAAGGTTGAAAAGTTACCTAGTGCTGCTTTAAACTAGATGCTAACTCGTAGATTGTGTTGGTCATTATGGAAATGACCGGTTGCATCTGTGTCTTTAATGTGCGTGTCGTCAGTAGATCACGCGCTGAGCTTTACACTCACATCTGCACTTTTTTGGGGGATTGCGCTCTCACGCTAATTTGCCCTGTTTAGTAAATCTGGCCCGTTGTATCTTGTCATTTGCTGTACAGAATTATAGAAGATGCATGATGCAGTATTGCCGTGACTTTTCAGGGCTTTAAACTCTATCTTTGTGCTTCACAGCTACACTTTCCAGGAGGTTCAAGACAACACGGACACCATCTGGAAGTTCCAGCGGTACGAGCTGATTAAGGAGTACCACAGTCGACCCGCCCTTCCTCCACCCTTCATCCTCCTCAGTCACCTCATCCTCTTCGTCAGAGGAGTGTTGCTGCGCTACCCTCCACAGAGACACAAACACTTCAGTGAGTGCTGGGCCAGTGCCATAATACAGCCACACAACCTCTTTTACTGAAAACACACATGATCGTAGAGATTACTGATGTCCGTTAGTCTAGACGTTGTTTAAAGGGTTAGTTCACCCAAAAATGTAAATTCTGTCATTAATGACTTCCCCTCATGTCGTTCGACACCCGTAAGACCTCCGTTCATCCTCGGAACACAAATGAAGATATTTTAGTTGTAATCTGATGGCTCTGAAAGGCCTCCATTGGCTCAATGCACTTTACACTCTCAAGACCCTTAAAAGGTACTAAAGAAGTCGTTACAAAGTCCATCTCACTACAGTGGTTCTACAATAACTTTATGAAGCGATGAGAATAATTTTTATGCGCAAAAAAACCCTAAATAACGACTTATATAGTGATGACCGATTTCAAAACACAGCATCATGAAGCGTTATGAATCAGTGAGTCGATTCAGCAGTTTAAATCGCCTAAGTCACGTGATTTCAGCAGTTTGGATCGCTAAATTTCAGCGGTTTGACACCCGATCCGAATCATGATTCGACTCACTGATTCATAACGCTTCGAAGCTTCATGATGCCGTGTTTTGAAATCGTCATCACTATGTAAGTCGTTATTTAGGGTTTTTTTGCGCACAAAAACTATTCTCATCACTTCTTAAAGTTATTGTAGAACCACTGTAGTGAGATGGACTTTGTAACGACGTCTTTAGTACCTTTTAAGGGTCTTGAGAGAGTAAAGTGCATTGTGCCAATGGAGGCATTTCAGAGCCATCAGATTTACACTAAAATATCTTCATTTGTGTTCTGAAGATGAACGGAGGTCTTACGGGTGTCGAACGACATGAGGGTGAGTAATTAATGACAGAATTTTCATTTTTGGGTGAACTAACCCTTTAAATATCAAATGCACTGGCGCATCTGTTCCCCCATGGGCATCTGGTCTGAACACCAGGTGTGATCAGGAGCATTGTTGGAGCGCTGCTATTGTGAGGAACTGAAAACCACTGACCATTGACCAACACACACCTGCTCTAAAGTCAATAATGCAGTATAATTTTGTTATTTAACGAATGAGTTAGTAATATGAGCCAGTGCACAACTCTGCTTATCACACACACAGGGACATGCAGCAGCACACACACACACTTTTACATATGAAAAATTAAAGGATTAAAATGTAAAAGATTATTATTGTGTACATAAGATGAAAATGTCATAATGGATAGTCATTGCAAGTATCAGAATTACCTATTTGGATACCTATTTACCTAATCATGGCAACACACATGTATTTAAACTCGTCAGGTTGAGGGTGTCTATATTACGCGATGTAAATAGTGACATAGCTATTGTGCAAGCGCAACTGGCTTTTAAAGGGTAAGGGAGATGAGGCTCTGATTGGTAACACTCATTAAGAGACTAGGTAAAACCCTTTTGGATCATGCGCCTGGCGTGCCGACCATTTTTCCCATCATTAAACTAGCAAGTCAAGTCAACTTTATTTATATAGCGCTTTTAACTATACAGATTGTTTCAAAAGCAGCTTAACAGTGTTAAACAGGAAAATAATGCAGCATAATTTTATTCAGCCGTCTAGCCATTCAATCTAGAGAAAAAATGTCATCAGTTCATTTCCATTATCATACAGTGACAGTGTGGGCTTTAGATCAGTAATTAGAGCAGTAATTTAGTTTATATGGTTAATTTAGTTTAATAATAATAATAATAGATTTATTTCGATATTTAGTTGAAAAATGTAGAAAAAGTTAGTGTCTCAAAAGTGGATTCGGACATGCCCTAAGTGCACTTGCACCATGAGCTTCAGACCATGTGCTCATATCATTAAAATAGGGCCCAATGAGCATAAAATCGGGTCCAGTTTATAGAGTGCATTGGCATCCGTCCCCTTTTTCAGCGGCGCTGGTTGTGGATGTATTTTTTCCATTCATTTAAAAAAAAACAAAAGTCTTCATTAAAGCATTATAAACGCAGGAACCATGACGCATTGCGAGCAACACAATCGAATTAAAAACATCCAAACTGCCTGTTTTGTTGCATGACTCACTATAGCATTTGCATTTATGCATTTGGCAGATGCTTTTATCCAGAGTGACTTACATTGCATTCAATGTTTACATTTTATCAGTTCATGCACTTCCTGAAAATCAAATCCCAAACCAGTTCTACTGTTTGAGCTACACGAACAAAGCTTATATTTTGATCACTTTAAGTGAGTGAGTGTCTCAATCCCTGGTTTAAGTACATGGCTCTCCACAGGGCAGGAGCTAGAGCAGACTGAGGATGAGGAGCTGTTGTCATGGGAAGCCTTCATGAAGGACAACTATCTGCAATCTACACGACAGGACGAGAGCCAGAGCGTGGAGCATCGTATCCAGGACACCGCAGAGAAGTAACTCAGAGAAGCACAGGACTGAAATAGGGCATGAAACAAAACTGCTCATGTGTTTGAAAAATCAGGTCTCCAATTGAACATTTTCTAGTGACCGATCACATCTACATTTTCTAGTTGGCCAAATTGAATTTCTTGAATTTTAATTGAATTAAATTGCATCAATTCACAAAAATTAAATTTGGCCAACTGAAAAATGTAGATGTGATCGGTCACTAGAAAATTTTCAATTGGAGACCTGAATTTATTTTTACAGTGTACCGAATTTGATTTAAGGAAGCGTTTAGAGTACAAGGAAGGGAGGAGTGATGGTCTGACAGGTCAGGGGGAGGGGCTTAATATAATATTCATGAGCTTAAAATTCTTACATTCATGAATATTAATATATGTGACATAATGTTCCTACATAATTTGCTAAAAGGCAATGTTCCTTTAAAAAAATGTGACCCGTGCTGGCAAAACGAGTCACAATAAGCACATTTCCAAAAATTATAATTATTTTCACATTCTCTATTAAAAAAAAACTTACAAAATGATGTATGCTTTGTTGGAATCAGACAGAAAATGACTGAGCTACACCTTTTTGAAATCCATTTTGAGAAAAAGTGAGGTTCCAAAACAACATCACCAGCAACCATACCTTAAAGTCCCTGGTAATAACACCACATTTGACACACACCAAATCAACACCAAATATCTATTGGAAAAATATACAGTATATTCAACTTTTTTTCCACATGATATCACATTTGTTTTATTAACATTGAGAGACAGACAGCCTAAATATTAAGACCTTTTGTACCGCACCGAACTAATATAATGTCACACATCAGATGTCTTCCGCCAAACGTTCATTTAAGACACAACAGATCATTTGATTGCATTTTGAAATACAGTAATTCTGTGTATGTGTGTGTATATCGGGATCGCACATTGTCTGAGAGTCTGTGCAGTAGAGTCACACGCGAGTAAGATCGTTTTGTTTACATCAGCATGAGTTTAAAATAATTACATTTCATTGGTTTAGCCATCGAGAATTCGCTATGAATATTCACAAAGTTGGAATAATGCGCTTTAAAACGATACCAAACTTGTGTATCGAGGCCAGTGGTCGAGAAGTCGTCATTTTTCATGGACAAGGGAAAGGTACTCCTCTCAGAAAACGTACAAATACAGATACTTATAGATGTTTAGTGGCTATTTGGAGCATTGGGATCGCTAGACGAGGGCTTAATGAACTCATTTTTGGGAAAACCTCAAATTTGACACAATTTTATCATATTTCACTTGTTTTTACTGTAGCTCGAAATTATCCCGTGTGCATTCCGACTCATTTACTCAGTACATGAACTTCTGACCATATGCCCATTGCCAAAATGTATCTTCAGAAATGTGTGAATCCGAGAAGATCCTCTGTAAGATTTGGCTCATTTTCCATTTCTTCACAGTGTCCAAGCAAAGAAAAACTCTTAAAATATGTCAACTTCCCAAAAAGATGTGCGACAAACTTCTAAAAGTGCATTTTTACTGTGAATTTCAGCTTAAGACTTCATAATTTCGCACTCGTATATGAAGGTTAAACATGTTTTCCTCTCAGGGTTGGAGCGATGTCTGAACTTCTGGAGCGGGAGCAGGAGATGGTTTCCGCCACCATGGCGAAGCGGCTCACCAAGCTTGAAGAGCAGGTGTTGTTCTGCCACTGACACTCACACATACCCCATAAACAGTGTTTCACAGTCAGCTAGTTCTGTTCATTTTTTCCGGCAGCGTGTCAAAGCAAATGTGAGTGTCAGATGGTGAATCTCTTGTCTTCTGGCAGGTTTCGGAGTCGGCCAAAGCTTTGCGATGGATTATAGATGCGCTGAAATCTCAGGGATGCAAATCCAAAATGCAGCCTCCTCTAATGAGTAAGCAGTGTTATTAAATGTATGCATGCTTTGCTCATGATCTGTCTTTTTAAACATTAGAGACACAAATCCCTTTTTTTGCAATGAGAACTTAGATGCACTGCTTTTTAAACGTTTATTGTTCCTCAATCCTGCATTTATTTGATAAAAAATACAGTAAAAATAGTGAAATATTATTACAATGTAAAATAGCTGTTTTCTATGTGAATATATAGTCAAATGTAATTTATTCCTGTGATCAAAGCTGAATTTATCATCATTACTCCAGTCTTCAGTGTCACATGATCCTTCACAAATTATTCTAATATGATGAAACATTTATGATTATTATTATTAATGTTGAAAACAGTTGTGCTGCTTCATATTCTTTGAGGAATAGGAAGTTAAAAGAACAGCGTTTATTTGAAATCGAAATCTTTTGTAACATTATGAGTGTCTTTACTGTCACTTTTGATCAGTTTAATGCATCCTCGCTGAATAAAAAAAGTATTAATTTGTTATGTTAGATTAATATTGTATGTTAGATCCACTTTAATCTATTGTAAAATTAACATGCACTGATTATTTGCTGATTTTAAGACTAATAATAAGTAATAATTCACAAAAATTGAAGTTCCCATGAGATCTTTATGCGCTATACCAAAAATAGCCACCGGGTGTCATGCACATTCCATTGATTGTTTTTTTTTATGCATTTTGACATTTCCAAATGTCACTTCCATCACAAAACAGTCACCAAATATGGAACCTTGAGACTCAGACCTTTCCGACAATGTGTGTTTTGTCAAGATTAAAAAAGGTTTTGATTATAAAATAGTTAAAATAAATGTTGTGATATGAAACATGACCCCGCCCACTAGGGGGAGGAGCCCGCTAGAAGAATTTAAAGTACCGTTTCCATGGTAATGCAACCTCCAATTTCAAAACGGTTTACACAGGATGCATTTTGAGTCCGTAAGCTTTCAAATGATACCTAATTTATGATAATTACTCAAATATATTATACAAAAAAAGGCGATCCAAAAAAGAGTGCCAGGCGGGACGGTGACAGTTAAGAGGTTAAGACTGGATTTAGATTTTTAAAAATTTTCTGTAAGGGAGAACTAATATTTTTTTTATGTTTTAAAAAATATTACAATAATGAAAATATGTTTTTGGTGAGTTTATAATGTAATCATTTTCTCATAATGTAAAATATTATTACATTATGATCTCCAGATTCTATTACATTTGGGGCAATTTTTACATTATGAACATTTTATTATAATAATAATAATGTAATGCTTATTACATTATGTGCAGTTATTACATTATGAGTTGACACAAATGTTTTTATGCTAACGTTTTTAGAACGTTATTAAAGACCAGATAACTTATGGATATTTTATCCAAAGCGTCTGCTAAATGCATAAATGTAAATGTAACTTAATGTGACTGGAAGAACTGGGTTGTTGATCAAGACCTCTGTCCATCCAGCAGGTAAAATGTCTGACAGGGATGATGGTGACTCTAGTGGACAGGAGACAGAGGATGAATCGGCCCCTCACACATTTGCACGTCAGTTTCAGTATCCGGGCAGTACCATCAAGCGCTTTCCTGTGCCTGAGGAGAAGGTGTCCTGGGAGGTGCCTGATATGAATTATAACACATATTTCATAACAGCATTCTGTTGTATTGTTTGTCTCGTGTGACACATGTTTTGCTCTTTTAGGTAAACTTCACTCCGTATCTTCCCCCAGTTTTCAATCAACAGGACAGCAGCGAGTAAGTTTTATAGTGAAAAATAGAGAGGCACTTAATCAAATCAGCGATATAGTCTTGTGAAAATATTATCCACTATTAAATATATAGTTGAAAGTGAAAGGCGACACTCTGTGATGCATTCAAGTCATGTCGGGAATATCGTATTTACAAGTTGAACACACATGAACCACCACAAACTTGTAATTATGAGTGAGAAACATGACTTTTTCTCTAATCCCAATATTTTTCGAGATGTTCCGAGTGTCAGTGAGAAAATGTGGGACGTAATAGATGCAGCGTCTGTATTAATGGTACATTTAATACATTAATTAAATTATTATAATGGATCATAAGGTTTTGCTTTTTATAAGCTATGCTTGCTTACGTAAAAAAAAAATTCTTACTTAATATTCCACGCTCAACTGTTAGTGGTGTTATAACAAAGTGGAAGTAATTGGGAACAACAGCAACTCAGCCACAAAGTGAAATCTCAGAGCGGGGTCAGCACATGCTGAGGGTCACAGAAGTCGCCAACTTTCTGCAAGAGCTACAGACTTCTGTGGCCTTCAGATGAGCTCAAGATCAGTGTGTAGAGCTTCATGGAATGGGTTTCCATGGCAGAGCCGCTCATCCAAGCCTTACATCACCAAGAGCAATGCAAAGCGTGGGATGCAGTGGGGTAAAGCGCGCCGCCACTGGACTCTAGAGCAGTGGAGACGTGTTCTCTGGAGTGACCAATCACGCTTCTCTGTTCAATCCCATGGACGAGTCTGGGTTTGGCGGTTGCCATGAGAACGGGATTTGCCTGACTGCATTGTGCCAAGTATAAAGTTTGGTGGAGGGGGGATTATGGGGTGGGGGTTGTTTTTCAGGGGTTGGCCCCTTAGTTCCAGTGAAAGGAACTCTTAATGCTTCACCAAGACATTTTGGACAATTTCATGCTCCCAACTTTGTGGGAACAGTTTGGGGACGGCCCCTTCCTGTCCCAGCATGCACCAGTGCACAAAGCGTCGCTCCATAAAGACATGATGAGCGAGTTTGGTGTGGAGGAACTTGAGTCCTGACCTCGACCCGATTGAACACCTTTGGGATGAATTAGAGCGGAGACTGAGAGCCAGGCCTTCTTCTTCTGCGCTTCTAGAAGAATCCCCATAAACACACTCCTAAACCTTGAGGAAAGCCAGAAGAGCTGAAGCTGTTAGAGCTGCGACTCCATATTAAACCCTACGGATTAAGAATGGGAAGCTCATGAGTGTGTAAAGGCAGGCGTAACAAAACGTTTGGCAATATAGTGTGTATATAACACTGTCCAGGCTGTTTAAATGCAATAATGTCCAATTGTAAAAAAATGCTTGTCTTTTTTTATTGTTATAATAATTATTTTAGAATGTCTAAACATAAACCTAAATAAAATAAAAACTTTTTTAAAATAAAAAATAAAAAAATTACAAATTAGCTGTTTTAATTGAAATTGTATGTTATTTTAAAAGTGTTTGTTCTCCAGTAGATGGCAGAAATCTTCCATTTATGGTGTTATCTCCTCCATGAATGAAAATGAGAAATGTGGATCTTTTTAAAGTGAACTTTACGTAAAAAGTAGTTTTTTTAATAAACGAATTTAAAAAATAAATTTTTATATACATTTTAAAAAATGCCTAAAATCCCTTAAACACTGCACAAATGTATAGTAAACACATTGAGTGATTTAACATGACACGTGTACATTGCAATTTAGTAAGAGCTGAAGACTTATTATATACCTTGAAATGCTTTTTTTTTGTATTCCTAACAGTCTTGCGAAGCTTTTTGTAAATTAAAACATATTTTTCTCTGTACAGATCTGACACTTCAGTCTTAGACAAGTACAGGTACGCAAAGCAAAATATATTTAATCCGTGCCTTTATTCTCATACTGGAATTTGCATTCAAGTGCATTTGATTGAGTCTCATTCTCATGAATGGATTATCCAGGAATCCAGAAGGAAGGACTGGGATACGAGGAAAAGGGGCTCTGAAATCCCCCGGCCCCAATCACATTCTCCACCCAATCTTCACCAGGTATACATACAACACTGGCATTCAAATCCCCATCTTCACTTCCTGCTGGAATTAAAGTCTAATCTCATATCAGATGAAATTGAAGTTTACAACCGAATACACCAAAAACAACACAGGCTCTTGCATTTATGAGATTATAGCAGATTAGAGATCATATTAATCTGGTGTCCTCAGTTCATCCGGCGCTCAGTGTAAGAGATTTCTGCCTGTTTTAAAGGTGGCGTGATGCTGAACACACAGTGCTGGAGTTTCTATCCGTTTGTGAGGACGCAGAGAAGCCCGGGGCTCTTCCTGGGGTGAGAATGCATAAAATATAGAGAGAATTGGTGCATTTGCTTTTATTATGCAGTCATAAAAATCACATTTGCTATATTGTCCACAAACAAGCTTTCTAGATATGTGTATTAAGTCATTTTTCTCTTGCAGGGCCCAGCCAAACCTGATGAGCCTCTACCACAGACACTGGAGAGGATTCTGGGTAAAAAGTTACATGACAAGACCAAGTCTGAACTAAAGGCTGGGGAACAGGTGAGCAAGAAATCAACATAATGCACAACTTTACTGATTAAAAGACATAAACCCTATTCGGACGGTAATTGTTTCTGGTGGGGTATTTTCATCATTGACAGGGGCTAGTCTGTGATTTTATTGCCGTCCGAAACCCAGAATGTCAGTATTTTTCTCCGTAAAACCCCCCCGGCCGAATTACCCACTGTTTTTAGACAAACACCAAGAACATAAACAAATGAATAAACTGAATGTGATTCACATTTGTCAGTCATACGTAAATGAAATAGGTAAGTTTTATGTAGTAGTACACAGCAAAATGGCCATGATAAATAAACACTGCCTAGGTTTCATGTGTGCACTACAGAGTTAAAGTGCCATTGAAGCAGCGTTGACGTTAATGAGATAATGAAGTGATGATTGGACATTAATGATGAACACCTGTTGTTAACAAGCATAATAACTGAAGGAACGAGAAACAAAAACAGAAAAGAGAGAGAGCCTTAAGGTCACCACCCACGTAAAAATCCCCAGCCAAATTACCTACTGTTTTTAGACAAGCACCAAGGTTGTGTGGTAATTTAACTGCCGTCCGAATCCACATCTCTGAGTTTTCAAGAATATATCACTTAAAAATTCACTGTTTATATCCTTTTTGACCCCTGCAGGGCACCGTACGGTTGCGCTTCGCTGTAATTTGGATGCATTTTAAAGATCTAGACTTTTATTACTGAAATGCTTTTACAAGAGCAATATATTTCATCACCGCTCAAAAAAAAAAGAAAAACAAGAAAATCACGTAAACATTTGAAATGGGCCGTTATTACGGCAGTGATTATATAACCGCAGCATTATTATTACCTCATGTAAATAAGAGGCTGTATTCTCTTATTCCCGCTCATTTCCATGTGGAATCAAATGACATCCTTTATTTTGAGATCAAATACAAAACCATTTGAACTATAATGTGCGTCTATATATCTTCCTATTTTTAAACAGATTTAAATAATTACATAATAATTAGGATATTATTTAGCTATAATTACATTAAATATGCATTTATTATTATTATTATACCGAGCATATGGTATTTTATTTACAGCACAATCATGTTATTGAGCATGTGCGCAGGATCACAAAACTCATTCCTCCACCGTGAATAAAGAGTTTATCACTGAAGTGGCTGCACATTTATTTTTACAGACTTCCACGTGAGAAACAGTTACCGTCCGAATAGGGCTTTAGATTTGAACCGCATTGGGTTTCATATATTATCTATGGTTTAGTGTTGCATGGAAAAAATACAGCATGCAGTGAGTAAATAATTATAGAATTTAGATGTTCGACTATTCACTAAATTAAAGCTGCAGTCTGTAACTTTTTTTGATTAAAAATGATCCAAAATCTAATTTCTGAGCAAGTGCATAACCAGCCAGTGTTCAAAACCATCTCCTTACCTTAGCCCGATTCACAACGGTACGCTTGTAATATTGTGTTATAATTTGAGTGGTACTGGTGGATTTCCAGGAAATTGGAGCATGTCTTTGCGTCATTACGTCATGTCTGTACACATAAAGCATGAGTCTGGCTAGTAGGCTATCGCATGTGAGGATGCTGCAGGTGCTGGATCATTTATAGCCTTTTCTCAGAGCCGCTGGAATAATTAAACATATTATTTTAATGGCTTCACTCCCGGATAACAGAAAATGGGCAAAGAGGCGGGATGTGGGCGGAGCTGAGCTGACGTGATGACTAACAGACAGCAGATAAATGGCAATCCACCTGTCACTCAAAGTGGCCACGCCCTTAATTATGCAGAACTTTAATACTTTATATAATGCAAACAAATGAGTTATAAAAAATTCACCTCCTCACAGTCGACGTTTGCCATGAAGGGCAAAATAAGCTGTATAGACCAAAATAAGCCGTATAGACCAAAACCGTATAGGCCAGTCGATGAATTGCAGTTTAAGTCACTTCCGTATTGGCTTCAAGAGAAACAGGGGGAAGTTGCCGCTTTGTTAAATTCCCTAATAACATATTATATTGACTAAAAGTGTAAATTAATGTGTTAATTACCACAACGGGTCGAAGCCACCCACATGAAAAAATACTATAGTATATTATAGTAAAATAAGTGTTTTTGAACCATACTATAGTAAAGACATTACAGTAAATTGTAGTATATTGTAGTATATTATAGTATTTACTACACTTTGTTAATTTACTGTAGTATATTTATGTAACGTACTGCTCTGAGTCAGACAATTTACTATAGTACGGTTCAAAAACACTATAGTATTTACTACAGTCATTTTACTATAATATACTATAGTATTTTTTCATGTGGGCATGAATTTCAACTTCCAGTTGCCTGCTTTAATTAATCATTAGCTAATGATTTGCAAAGGTATTATTATGTTATGACTTGAGGCACATCACTATTAAATAATTGTTTAGTAATATGTCATTGTGGTTATGGGTTTTGAATTAATTTAGAATTATTTAATAGTGATGTGCCTCAACAAGTTCAATCATAACATAATGATACCTTTGCAAACCATTAGCTAATGATTAATTAAAGCGGACAACTGGAAGTTGAAATGCATGGCTTCGACCCATTGTGGTAATTAACACATTTATTTACACTTTTAGTTAATATAATATGTTTTTAGGGAATTAACACATTGACACATTTAACTGATAACAATTCATACATTATTGAATCTATTAATCATACAGAATCGTCATTAGTTGCTGATGCAGTCATCATTAATAAATGGTTTAGTTCTTCATGAGTCACACATTAACTCATGATTATCTGTGTATTAGTTAAGCAGGATTTAATGCATATTAGTGCACCCGTATTGCAAAGTGTTACCGGTAACGCTAATACACACTGAATACATGTAGTCACACAATGCTGATGTTGCTAACATTAACAAATTGCGAACAAAGTACATAACAATAATAATAATAATTTGCACGGTTTGATGTGATGTGAGCGAGCTTTAGATTTAATCACCGTTGATAGCATGATTTACTGTAATGCTTTTTTCTTAGATGGTCAGAACAAAAGTGGCTGATGTTAATTGTTCAGATGACATTTTCGCGGTAAAAACTTATTATTTTGGTCGTACTTCCAAGACGTGGAATATGTGATTCTGAAGTACAGGATCCACACCGGTGCGGTGAATGAGTGACAGCCACACACACTCCTCAAAACATCAGATTCATCCGCACCGACGCACAACCCGTAAAGATGATAATTCAACAAATAACTGCAGTTACAGGTTTCAAACAGAGATGGCGACAAAGAGGCGAAACTTACAGACTGCAGCTTTAACTAAATGAACTATTAACTGAACTGTCTTGATTTATTTATCTATAATCAACTGGTGCATCTGGAATATCAAACATGGCCAAAAGCAGGAAAGTAGCATGAGTATTGAGTTAAAGATGTGTGTGTTTCCTCTCTGGTGCAGGTCTATAAGGGTTATGTTGATGACAGCAGGAACACTGATAATGCCTGGGTGGAGACCACCATCATCACACTTCACTGTGACAAACACGCTCCGCTGATGGCAGATCTAAACCACATAGTGAGTAGAAAAACATCTCTTTATCTCATATCTCACTGATTTTCTGGTATGATGGAATTATTAGCCAGACTGAATATGAAGCATCTCCTGTTCAAATAGACCAAAAATAAAACACAGACAAATTCAAGTAAAAATTGTAAAAGGCAAGTAATGCTGGGTACACACATCAAGATAATCAGGGCGATTTTGGACCGATTTCTCCCCTTCCGACAATCCTAGGTAAAGGCCAGGGCCCGTATTCATAAAGATACTAAGAGTCCTCTCAGAAAACTCCTAATTTAGCTTAAAAACTTTTATCTTAGTGAAGAGGCGGGGCTGACCCCGTTGCTACGTATGACACAGTCTTTTAAAGACTGTGATTGGTTGTTTTTCCAAAAAGGGGAAAAAAGGAGCACTTTTAAGTATAGGGTCCATTCTAAGCCTTCACTTTGAAATTACTAGCGCAAATTGTCCTATTTTACTGTTCTCTCTCACTCACACACACACACACACATTATATATATGTACACTGAAAAAAAGGATTATGGCCTGATTAAATTAAGCATAATTAATTTGTGCTCGTTTAAATAATTAAAATTTAGTTTTTTAATTTTAATTTTAAAAAATGAATTGGTTTTATGGGAATTGCATGTGTTTTTGTTTAAATTGAGATCAAATCATTTGATTGTGTCCACTTACGATAAAAAAAATTGTAAATTTAAAAAAAAAAAACTTTTTTCACCATCGTCATGAAGGGCAAAATTAGCCGTATAGACCAAAACCACAGTTTGTCCCAGACTGTAAACATGTGTTCTTCTGCTGTAAAGTTGGGCATTTAATCATGAGCTCAATGAGATTCTGCTCCTTCTGGAGTCTGTCTCTAGTGGCCAGTCCATGAACTGCAGTTTAAATCACTTCCGTATCGGCTTCAAGAGAAACTGGGGGAAGAGCCGCTTGGTGCAGACCAGGGGCGGTTCTAGACCCTTTTTAGGGGGGGCTTCAGCCCCGCTTAACTTCTGCCCCAGCCCCCCTAAAAAAATGTGTGATTAACCTTTAAAACATATGAAACTGGCGGGAGGATTCGGCTTCGTCCCGTCTTTCTGCGTGTTCTTCAATCCGCACGTCAGAAGCAGAGGTGTGTGTGTTCATCTGAGCCTCATTGGTCTGTCACCGCTCGTCAATGTAAAAATATTCGAGAAAACCAATCAAATCAGAGTAGGCGGGCTTTATGTTCACACAGAATCTGCTGAGGCGAATTTTAGCAGCACGACTCGACGTCAAGTGAGAGAAATGTAAGCTAAGACTCTGCTTCTTTAAAGGGTTAGTTCACCCAAAAATGAAAATTCTGTCATTAATTACTCACCCTTATGTCGTTCGACACCCGTCAGACCTCCGTTCATCTTCAGACACAAATGAAGATATTTTAGTTGAAAGCTGATGCTGAGAAAGGCTTCAGATAGGCCTCCATTGGAATTCAGTTCATTTACACTCCCAAGACCCATAAAAGGCACTTAAAACGTCATTACAAAGTCCATCTCACCACAGTGACTCTACAATAATCTTACGATGCGACGACAATAGTTTTTGTGCGCAAAAAAAAATCAAAATAACACCTTTATCCAACTTGTTATTGTCTTCCGTGTGTGCCTCCACGACGCATGCGCGAGAATATGACGTAGCGCCAGCGTTCGGGAATCCATGAAATGCACACTTTAACCCCATTTTGAGAACTACACCGAGACCTAAAGCACGATCAATGTAGAATCCAACAGCTGAGATACGCGCGTCTTCCTCTGCTTGTAAACAAATCGCTTCTGGGTCATGTGTCTGAACGCCGGATCTGCGTCATATTCTCGCGCATGCGTCGTGGAGGCGCACACGGAAGACAAGAACAAGTTGGAAAAAGGTGTTATTTTGATTTTTTTTGCGCACAAAAACTATTTTCGTCGCATCGTAAGATTATTGTAGAGTCACTGTGGTGAGATGGACTTTGTAACGACGTTTTAAGTGCCTTTTATGGGTCTTGTGAGTGTAAATGTACTGAATGCCAATGGAGGCCTATCTGAAGCCTTTCTCAGCATCAGCTTTACACTAAAATATCTTCATTTGTGTCTGAAGATGAACGGAGGTCTGACGGGTGTCGAACGACATGAGGGTGAGTAATTAATGACAGAATTTTCATTTTTGGGTGAACTAACCCTTTAAGTCAGAAATGTTAAACAAAAATATTCAGGCAAATGAATAGCCTACACTTTTGTCTAATTTCACCAATTTGAATTGAAAATAGGCCAATGTGATTCATAATGTAATTAACAAACAAGAAATATTAACAAAACCGTTTTCTTCAGATTAGGCATACAATTAATAATGAATGTGTACATATTGTACATTAATATTATTCCATTTGTAGCCTTCAATAAATAAATAAAAAGCTCAGCTATTTCAGCCTGTATTGGGTATAAGATTAGTAATGAATGTGTTTATTTTGTGAATTAATTTAATGAACTTAAAACTTTAATAAACAGTAAATTAACGTGTCTAAGAAAAGTATTCATAAAACATATCAATATCAGTATGTTAATATGTAAACCATATTTACTTCACTGACGAAAATGGAAAAACTATATCAGTTAAAGCTCAGCGTTAGGAGGGGAAGACACTGGGCAAGAGAAAAACAGAGAAAAAAAGAGATGTGGAGATAAGAAAGACAAATAATCTACTGCCCAGTGACATGGGTTTCAAGCTATTTTTATCACATTTTTTGGCCTTCAGAACATCTTAAAATGCACATACGGTGTGTAGATCAGAGAAATAAACATTTTCTCGGGGGAGCTTTATAAGTATTACTTAATAAGTATTAATAAACAGCCATCCTATGGATATGCATGTTAGTAAGCTACTAGTTAATAGCGCAATTTGGACCCTAAAATACCCTCACTGGGGCTAAGCCCCACTAAAATGGAAATCCTAGAACCGCCCCTGGTGCAGACACTGAATAAATGTTACGATCTCATAATACTCTCTGTGATTCTGACGATGCGAGTCCCCAGTTCGATAGACATAAAACATCACAAGCACATCCAGTTTGATGTTCTGTGCAGTCACAGCGCTCCATAAGTGTTTTTCATTTAGTGCTTTAGTGGCAGTATTTCAGCTCTGGTTGGGTTCGCGGAGCAACTTAAGCTGTCTTTGTTTTTGCTGCAGGTTGAGAGCTCGGCGTCATCTCATCATCCGCTCAAGTGGCGGGAAGTGAGCAGCATCGCGTGTGTGTGTCCATACCAGCGAGAGGCTCTACGTCATGTAGCACAGCTTCACAACACACACTTTTGACCCTCAGGAAAACACACACACACATGCTACAATGAGCGCAAACGTGTCTTTAAAGGTGTGCCATTTCCGTGCTACTAACACCACCAAACAGAACTGCATGAATAATGACTAAAAATTCCTTTGGGCCTTTGCATTTTAATGCCATTAATGGTGCCTTTAACTCCAGATCATTTGCTCACATTCATGCAGATTTCTGTTCAATCCATAAGCCATACAGTCAGCCTCACACATATGGTATGTTGAATGTGTTTTATAATGCATTATTGTATTTATTAGTACTTTTGGACATAAGTTTCAATATAATTTTGAATGTGGTTGCATTTTAAAACATAAATGCCGGTCAATCAAGTGTTTCGTTTGCACATATATATGCATAAACATATACACGTTATGCATGGAATGGTGTAGTTGCAGAGTGAAGTTGAGGAAAATAACCGGTTGGCTGTACATTATCTCACGTATTACACAGCTATTTACATATTACATATATTTGCAATAAAAATGTAAGCAATTAACTGAAAAGAAAGAATTTAATCAATGGATGTGTAAAAAAAATCTGTATATATTTGAGTGCTTCATGCGGCAAAGCCATTGATTCATGTACAGTACAGTGCTGACCAGACGTAATTAGACCAGATTAGGCAGCATTGCATTGTGGGATGTCAGCAGGAAGATGAGTTTGTGCTATTTCACATAAAAACTTTCACCTCCATTTTACAAGCAATTATGAAATGCCTTAAATATTAGAATATATCGATATAAATTGACTCAGGTTTGTGACCTAAATGCTGTATCTGCACTGTTAAAACTATTAAAAAATGATTAATAACTGCATATATGCAACAATAAAGGTGTGTGTGTTCTCCTGGCTACTTTGCAGTAGTTGGTGTAGTTCTACAGGTTTGTTGTAAAAACGTTTGCTAAATGCATAAATGTAATTAATTAAATGACAATGGTTTGCCATATTTCGTGACAAAGGTCTTAATTTTTCAGTTTTGTTCAAGGTAATTGAAGTAACAGTTTTTCAATAGCAGAAGAATATCTGAAAGTATGGTATTTGGGGTAAAAGGCACAATAATAATATACATGATGATAAATAGTTTGCGGACTTTTCCATTTGTTGACATGACATGGTTAGATTCAGATCATATATTAAGTTGAGTGTCCGCCTTTGAGAAAATCGCCATATTTATAATGAGACCAACATATTTAAAAATACGATATTAATCATATCATGTAATAAACTATCATGTATTGTTACTACTGTAAATCCTGTAAATCCAAGGGAACTTCTTCAATGCTTTCATACTTTCATTTTGTTTCTGTATTTTTAAAATATATTTTTATATTAACATATTTTAATGATAGTATGTTTATTAAACAAATAATTATTTTATTCATCAAAGTAAACCAAAATAGTACAAATGTTGCTAAAGGCATTATTAAAAGCATACACTGATCAGACATTATGAACACCTTCCTAATATTATGTTGGTCACCCTTTTGCTGCCAAACCAGCCCTGACCCGTCGAGGTACTAGACCCCTGAAGGTGTGCTGTGGTATCTGGCACCAAGATGTTAGCAGCAGATCCTTTAAGTCCTGTAAGTTGCAAGGTGGGGCCTCCACGTGCATCAATGAGCCTCGGCCGCCCATGACCCTGTGGCCGGTTCTCCACTGGTCCTTCATGACCCTGTGGCCGGTTCTCCACTGGTCCTCCATGACCCTGTGGCCGGTTCTCCACTGGTCCTTCATGACCCTGTGGCCGGTTCTCCACTGGTCCTTCATGACCCTGTGGCCGGTTCTCCACTGGTCCTTCATGACCCTGTGGCCGGTTCTCCACTGGTCCTTCATGACCCTGTGGCCGGTTCTCCACTGTTCCTTCATGACCCTGTGGCCGGTTCTCCACTGGTCCTCCATGACCCTGTGGCCGGTTCTCCACTGGTCCTTCATGACCCTGTGGCCGGTTCTCCACTGGTCCTTCATGACCCTGTGGCCGGTTCTCCACTGGTCCTTCATGACCCTGTGGCCGGTTCTCCACTGGTCCTCCATGACCCTGTGGCCGGTTCTCCACTGGTCCTTCATGACCCTGTGGCCGGTTCTCCACTGGTCCTTCATGACCCTGTGGCCGGTTCTCCACTAGTCCTTCACGACCCTGTGGCCGGTTCTCCACTGTTCCTTCATGACCCTGTGGCCGGTTCTCCACTGGTCCTTCATGACCCTGTGGCCGGTTCTCCACTGGTCCTTCATGACCCTGTGGCCGGTTCTCCACTGGTCCTTCATGACCCTGTGGCCGGTTCTCCACTGGTCCTCCATGACCCTGTGGCCGGTTCTCCACTGGTCCTCCATGACCCTGTGGCCGGTTCTCCACTGGTCCTCCATGACCCTGTGGCCGGTTCTCCACTGGTCCTCCATGACCCTGTGGCCGGTTCTCCACTGGTCCTTCATGACCCTGTGGCCGGTTCTCCACTGGTCCTTCATGACCCTGTGGCCGGTTCTCCACTGGTCCTTCATGACCCTGTGGCCGGTTCTCCACTGGTCCTTCATGACCCTGTGGCCGGTTCTCCACTGGTCCTCCATGACCCTGTGGCCGGTTCTCCACTGGTCCTCCATGACCCTGTCTCCGGTTCTCCACTGGTCCTTCATGACCCTGTCTCCGGTTCTCTACTGGTCCTCCATGACCCTGTCTCCGGTTCTCCACTGGTCCTTCATGACCCTGTCTCCGGTTCTCCACTGGTCCTTCATGACCCTGTCTCCGGTTCTCCACTGGTCCTTCATGACCCTGTGGCCGGTTCTCCAGTGGTCCTTCATGACCCTGTCTCCGGTTCTCCACTGGTCCTTCCTCTGAGCACTTTTGATAGAGACTGACCACTGCAGACCGGGAACAGCCCACAAGAGCTGCAGTTTTGGAGATGCTCTGACCCAGTCGTCTAGCCGTCACAATCTGGCCCTTGTCAAACTCACTCAAATCCTTACGCTTGCACTTTTTTTTTAATGTAATTTATTTATTTTATTATTTATTTGTATTTATTTTATGTATTTTATTTATTTAATTTGTATTTTATGTATTTATTTTATGTATTTTATTTTTATTGATTTTATTTTATCATTTTATGTATTTTATTTAATGTATTTTATTTATTGATTTTATCTTATATTTTATTTATTTATTTAATTTATATTTTTTGTATTTTATTTAATTTTGTTTATTTATTTTATTTTATATTATTTTATTTTTTATTTTATTTATTATTCTATGTATTTTATTTATTGATTTTATCTTATATTTTATTTATTTATTGATTTTATTTAATTAATATTTTTTTATATTTTATTTTATTTTGTTTTTTATTTCATTTTATTTTTTATTTTATGTATTTAATTAATTAATTTAATTTTATATTTTATTTATTTATTTATTTTATTTAATTTTATATTTTATTTTATATTATATTATTTTAATTGTATTTATTATTTTATTTGATTATTTTATGTATTTTAATTTTTATTTAATGTATTTTATATATATGTGTGTGTGTGTGTGTGTGTGTGTGTGTGTGTGTGTGTGTGTGTGTGTGTGTGTGTGTGTGTGTGTGTGTGTGTGTGTGTGTGTGTGTGTGTGTTTTTTATGTATTTATTTTATGTATTTTATTTATTTATTTTATATTTATTTTGTATTATTATTTCCCCCATAGCCCTTCAAAGACTAACCAGACAAACCAATGTCAGCAAAACCACTGATTAGTGCAGCAAACATACGCGAGCGAAATGATTGACAGCCAGAGAGCGATTCTGATTGGCTAAACAAGCGGGGGCCGGGCTCCGACGCGTTCTGTCACGGAGACAAATGATGTTATTTCTCACAACAACACATATTTGATTGTCAGAAAGTGTTTAGTGTCAGATAGCAGCGACGTTTTATGTGTTGTACTAAAAACGCGTATTAGTGTGTTTCGAAAGCAGGAACATTAGTAAATGTGTGTTGTGGGACTTGTGGGATCTGCAGTCGCTCTCGGGACAGTTTCGCTTTGCTTGTGATGATCGCGCGCTGATTGGTGGACGCGCGTGGCTCGAGCTCACAGCAGTATCGGTTCCACGCCCTTCAGCCATGAAAGAGCGCGCGCTGCTTTCACTTCAAGTAAACAAAAATTCCCTGAAAATATAAACAGATAACATACATACCTGACCACTAAGCTATTGCGCCGAAACTCAATGCACTACATACATAACACACAAAACAATATACACGAGCGGTGTCGATTCGCTATTGAATTGTTCATTTGAGTCGGATCTTTTCAACGATTTGGTACACTTTCTTTTAAAGAGATAGTTCACCCAAAAATAAAGATTCTGTCATCAAGTGAACTATCATTTTAAGGTGTCACTGTTACAGTGTAAATATATATTTAAGTACCCAGTAATATTAATTGTAAAATAAAGTGTTATCAACTGAATCTGGTCTGAATCTGTTATAAATAAACCAAGGATTTTGTGAGGGAACAAAAAGTAATATTACAGAATAGCAAAAAAATAATATATATTTTTTTATTTTAAATTAAATAAAATTAACTTTGATGGTTAATGAATTTAAGTTATATCAACACGCATACGAAACAGAGTTGGTTTAAAAAAAAAAGGATTTTATTATATAATAACCAAAACAAAATCAGTTTTGATTTTTGTTTAATGTTTAAGTTTTTTATATCATACATACATAAAGTGGAACAGTAAACCTTAAAAATAAAAATATAAACAGCAACGTGGTGACGTAAAAGAATCACTGAATCGGTTTAGTGAGCTGTTCGAAAGAACCGGTTCGCTCAAATGAATTAGACGTTCTATCCATAATATACGCGCAATATAGTACAATTTGTACAACACAAACTAAGCGTAGTGTGTAATGGTGTATATGGAAAATAGTAAGCACAATATTTAGAGTATATTTAGTCTAGCCGTAATAAATTAAGAATGAGTGAATACAACGAGCGAAGGCAAGAATGCGCTGTAAAATAATATACATGAAATATTCCGCGCTTTTACACGCGTTTGTGACTGAGAACATTGAGCATCCTCGACGAGGACGCGACTCTATGAATGAGAACGCGCGCTGTGATCTATTTTTATCCCATCGCTGGTGCAGGTGCACAGGTCAGAGCACGCGGAAGTGACGTGCGCGCTCACGAGACTCGCATTAAACCATCGGGATTAGATCCGAGGACAGTCGAGCGGAGAGCAGCCGAGATAAACGGTAGGATTTCATTCCTCCCTTTTATACATGGGCTCTTTTTTGGTTTCCGATCGTCCATAATTGCTTGTGGAATGAACGCCGACGTGTTTTGCGCGTTTTATTTGGTTTGTTTATGTGTGTGTGGTGTGTGTGAGTGAGCGAGAGAGAGACGAGTGTGGGGGATCATCGCTCTGTGCGCCTGATGTGATGCAGAAATATCCTCACAGTTGTTTTACAAACACCAGTTTGTGTCTTAATATGTTTTAAATAGCTATTGCATTTTGAGCTGCCTCAAAATACATTTATTACAAAAATACTGGGATGTTTCAACCCATGTTTGTGTCAAATATAGACAATCCGAACCGGAAAATGTTACATTTTTAAACCCAACCGTTGGTTTTTACAATTTTAAAACCCAACCGTTGCATTTAAAAATTTGAATTAAATTTCAAAACCCAACCGTTGGTTTTACATTTTTAAAACCTAACCGTTGCATTTAAAAATTTGAATTACATTTCAAAACCCAACGGTTGGGTTTGTCCATATTTGAGCCACACATGAGTCCCTGGTTAAAGAGCTATCGGTCAAACTCAGACTGTCAATCGTGTATTTATGCATATGTATATTTCATCTGCAGCTCTGACGTCTAAATGGGCCACTGAACACAGAGGGCCCTAGTTAGATGCAGCGTATTTGTGTGTCTGCCAAGAATGTGACTTGTCCCAGCAGCCTCGATGGTGCTGCAAGTGCAGATGCACCGGCTGGAACAAAGCTTTCCCATCACAAACAGAGCAGCCTGATTGTTGTTGTGGGATATAAACAGATCTTCCCATTCCTGTCTGCTTCAACAAGGCTGTCAGATCCTGATGAATAGACTACATATGTTATGTGATTGTATACGGTTAAGTGTAAATGTATAGGAGAGACTCACAAGGGTTTTATTGTAGTATCTAAGAAGGGTTTGTATGTTGGTTTCTGTTTCATCTGTTTCATAATTGTATGACTTGAGCTTTATGATATATTGTGACAACTTGCCCCACTGCATATCCAGGTAACTGAACTACATGCTGATCTTTTCAGTATCGTTTTCCCCCCCGTGGTATCGAATATCGATACTTTTTAGGTATCGTATCGAAGTTAGAAATTCCAGTATCATGACAACACTAGTTCATATAGTCGACGGTAAGAGAATTGGTTATTTTGGCCTCCAGGACCAAAGTTTACAGCCTGCAATATAAATAAAGAAGCCGATGTGTTGCTGAAACAACTTTGATTTGGATTTTGTTCGTATTGTAAAGCCTCACAAATGAAATAATACACTCTAACTGGGTTAAAAACCCAATTTGGGTTGTTTTCAATCCAATGACTGGGTAAATAAATATAGGGCAATACACATGTTGGGTTTATTTAACCCAGCATAATGGGTTGATTAAATTTTAGTATTAATAATGTTTAATACATATTGCTAATATGTAAACTTGGTTATCAAATATTAGAAGTAGAAATTAAACACTTAGAAGTAATTGTATGAATCGTTGTATGAATGGGTGAATGTGAGGCAATATATAAAGCGCTTTGGTGGCCTTGGGTCTGTTGAGCACTATATAAATGCAGTCCATTTACCATTTAATTGAAGTGTAATCGAGCAGTCAGGGAACAGTTCTGAGGACATATTAACATCATAAGTATTTGTATTCTCTATCTTTTTTAATAAAATCAGGCGTTTCTATCACTCAAAGACCGAAGCGATACTCATTTAGGCGACTCACATCGCGCCCCTGTATGTGCTTTGCATAAAATGAAGTGATATATAACACAATAATGAATTTATAGATCAAATATAATGTACACAAAACCTGTCTTTTATTGAGGACATGCACCAATTTGATGGAGCAGTACGCCATTACGTCTGACCCAGGATCTGAGTTACACAAAAACTACCCAAACACTGGGTTGTAACGTCTGACCCAGGATCTGTGTAACACATAAACTACCCAAACACTGGGTTGTTACGTCTGACCCAGGATCTGTGTAACACAAAAACTACTCAAACACTGGGTTGTCACGTCTGACCCAGGATCTGAGTAACACAAAAACTACCCAAACACTGGGTTGTTACGTCTGACCCAGGATCTGAGTAACACAAAAACTACCCAAACACTGGGTTGTTACGTCTGACCCAGGATCTGAGTAACACAAAAACTACCCAAACACTGGGATCTGTTACAAAAACTACCCAAACACTGGGTCGTAACGTCTGACCCAGGATCTGCATAACACAAAAACTACCCAAACACTGGGTCGTTACGTCTGACCCAGGATCTGCATAACACAAAAACTACCCAAACACTGGGTCGTAACGTCTGACCCAAGATCTGTGTAACACAAAAACTACCCAAACACTGGGTCGTAACGTCTGACCCAGGATCTGTGTAACACAAAAACTACCCAAACACTGGGTCGTAACGTCTGACCCAAGATCTATGTAACACAAAAACTACCCAAACACTGGGTCGTAACGTCTGACCCAAGATCTGTGTAACACAAAAACTACTCAAACACTGGGTTGTCACGTCTGACCCAGGATCTGAGTAACACAAAAACTACCCAAACACTGGGTTGTTACGTCTGACCCAGGATCTGAGTAACACAAAAACTACCCAAACACTGGGTTGTTACGTCTGACCCAGGATCTGAGTAACACAAAAACTACCCAAACACTGGGATCTGTTACAAAAACTACCCAAACACTGGGTCGTAACGTCTGACCCAGGATCTGCATAACACAAAAACTACCCAAACACTGGGTCGTTACGTCTGACCCAGGATCTGAGTAACACAAAAACTACCCAAACACTGGGTTGTCACGTCTGACCCAGGATCTGAGTAACACAAAAACTACCCAAACACTGGGTTGTTACGTCTGACCCAGGATCTGAGTAACACAAAAACTACCCAAACACTGGGTTGTTACGTCTGACCCAGGATCTGAGTAACACAAAAACTACCCAAACACTGGGATCTGTTACAAAAACTACCCAAACACTGGGTCGTAACGTCTGACCCAGGATCTGCATAACACAAAAACTACCCAAACACTGGGTCGTTACGTCTGACCCAGGATCTGCATAACACAAAAACTACCCAAACACTGGGTCGTAACGTCTGACCCAAGATCTGTGTAACACAAAAACTACCCAAACACTGGGTCGTAACGTCTGACCCAGGATCTGTGTAACACAAAAACTACCCAAACACTGGGTCGTAACGTCTGACCCAAGATCTGTGTAACACAAAAACTACTCAAACACTGGGTTGTCACGTCTGACCCAGGATCTGAGTAACACAAAAACTACCCAAACACTGGGTTGTTACGTCTGACCCAGGATCTG
This sequence comes from Gobio gobio, assembly GCF_949357685.1. Classification (NCBI taxonomy): domain Eukaryota; kingdom Metazoa; phylum Chordata; class Actinopteri; order Cypriniformes; family Gobionidae; genus Gobio; species Gobio gobio. The sequence goes on along the minus strand of NC_137103.1, from coordinate 54,322,509 downwards.
AGTAACACAAAAACTACTCAAACACTGGGTTGTTACGTCTGACCCAGGATCTGAGTAACACAAAAACTACCCAAACACTGGGTTGTTACGTCTGACCCAGGATCTGAGTAACACAAAAACTACTCAAACACTGGGTTGTTACGTCTGACCCAGGATCTGAGTAACACAAAAACTACTCAAACACTGGGTTGTTACGTCTGACCCAGGATCTGAGTAACACAAAAACTACCCAAACACTGGGTTGTTACGTCTGACCCAGGATCTGAGTAACACAAAAACTACCCAAACACTGGGTTGTTACGTCTGACCCAGGATCTGAGTAACACAAAAACTACTCAAACACTGGGTTGTTACGTCTGACCCAGGATCTGAGTAACACAAAAACTACCCAAACACTGGGTCGTAACGTCTGACCCAAGATCTATGTAACACAAAAACTACCCAAACACTGGGTCGTAACGTCTGACCCAAGATCTGTGTAACACAAAAACTACTCAAACACTGGGTTGTCACGTCTGACCCAGGATCTGAGTAACACAAAAACTACCCAAACACTGGGTTGTTACGTCTGACCCAGGATCTGAGTAACACAAAAACTACCCAAACACTGGGTTGTTACGTCTGACCCAGGATCTGAGTAACACAAAAACTACCCAAACACTGGGATCTGTTACAAAAACTACCCAAACACTGGGTCGTAACGTCTGACCCAGGATCTGCATAACACAAAAACTACCCAAACACTGGGTCGTTACGTCTGACCCAGGATCTGAGTAACACAAAAACTACCCAAACACTGGGTTGTCACGTCTGACCCAGGATCTGAGTAACACAAAAACTACCCAAACACTGGGTTGTTACGTCTGACCCAGGATCTGAGTAACACAAAAACTACCCAAACACTAGGTTGTTACGTCTGACCCAGGATCTGAGTAACACAAAAACTACCCAAACACTGGGATCTGTTACAAAAACTACCCAAACACTGGGTCGTAACGTCTGACCCAGGATCTGCATAACACAAAAACTACCCAAACACTGGGTCGTTACGTCTGACCCAGGATCTGCATAACACAAAAACTACCCAAACACTGGGTCGTAACGTCTGACCCAAGATCTGTGTAACACAAAAACTACCCAAACACTGGGTCGTAACGTCTGACCCAGGATCTGTGTAACACAAAAACTACCCAAACACTGGGTCGTAACGTCTGACCCAAGATCTGTGTAACACAAAAACTACTCAAACACTGGGTTGTCACGTCTGACCCAGGATCTGAGTAACACAAAAACTACCCAAACACTGGGTTGTTACGTCTGACCCAGGATCTGAGTAACACAAAAACTACTCAAACACTGGGTTGTTACGTCTGACCCAGGATCTGAGTAACACAAAAACTACCCAAACACTGGGTTGTTACGTCTGACCCAGGATCTGAGTAACACAAAAACTACTCAAACACTGGGTTGTTACGTCTGACCCAGGATCTGAGTAACACAAAAACTACTCAAACACTGGGTTGTTACGTCTGACCCAGGATCTGAGTAACACAAAAACTACCCAAACACTGGGTTGTTACGTCTGACCCAGGATCTGAGTAACACAAAAACTACCCAAACACTGGGTTGTTACGTCTGACCCAGGATCTGAGTAACACAAAAACTACTCAAACACTGGGTTGTTACGTCTGACCCAGGATCTGAGTAACACAAAAACTACCCAAACACTGGGTTGTTACGTCTGACCCAGGATCTGAGTAACACAAAAACTACCCAAACACTGGGTTGTTACGTCTGACCCAGGATCTGAGTAACACAAAAACTACCCAAACACTGGGTTGTTACGTCTGACCCAGGATCTGAGTAACACAAAAACTACCCAAACACTGGGTTGTTACGTCTGACCCAGGATCTGAGTAACACAAAAACTACCCAAACACTGGGTTGTTACGTCTGACCCAGGATCTGAGTAACACAAAAACTACCCAAACACTGGGTTGTTACGTCTGACCCAGGATCTGAGTAACACAAAAACTACCCAAACACTGGGTTGTCACGTCTGACCCAGGATCTGAGTAACACAAAAACTACCCAAACACTGGGATCTGTTACAAAAACTACCCAAACACTGGGTCGTAACGTCTGACCCAGGATCTGCATAACACAAAAACTACCCAAACACTGGGTCGTCACGTCTGACCCAGGATCTGAGTAACACAAAAACTACCCAAACACTGGGTTGTTACGTCTGACCCAGGATCTGAGAACTGAACACTGGGGGTGGGAATCTCCAGAGATACAATATTATTGCGATTTAAAAAAAATTGTGATATGCTGAGTGTTGCAATATCATTAATTAATACTGTCATTATGAATGGCTGTGCGCTGTTTACTTTTTTTTACTAATTCTGGGATGGCAGTAGCTTCAATGGTGGGTTCATTAGCCTATTATTCTTAATGGAGAACACAACAACAAAACAGTACAATGACAAACTCACTTAAATAGGCGCTTTTACATTTCGTGTTGAAACCAAATCTTCCGTCGTCATCTTGTCAGTCAGCTCCTCGCTCTCGTGATTAATGACCCAAAAGGCTCAACCCAGGATTTGGGTAGAAAAAATAACCCAAGATTGAGTGTCTGTAGTTAATCGAATTTTTTTTATTTATTTTTTTATTTTTTTATTATAAATGTTTGAACCTTTAGACAAAATATAAAAAAGTTTTCATATGTTTTGTATCACATTTGATACATCAGTCATTTATGGCTTATATAGTGAGAATATGAATAATTTTATTCGGAGGCCCAAGCTAAAGAAAATATGCAATTTGGTGCATATGCTGATATTAAATGGCCAAAAACTGAGTGCAATTCTGAGCTTGAAATGTAAATCAATGATATATGTATTACAGTATAACGACTACATGCGTAAAATGCATCTCCAATAATATCTCTTATGATATGTAATGCTTATAATCAAAGGTCTGTATAGTTTCAAAGCTTATAATGCAATGATTGAGAGTAGGGCTGTCAAAAGATTAATCGCGATTAATCGCATCCAAAATAAAAGTTTGTGTTTACATAATGTGTGTACTCTGTTAATTATCATTTATATATAAATACACACACAAGCATGTATATATTTAAGAAATATTTGCATGTATATACATTTATATAATCTATAATATATATATAAATATAAATGTTTTATATATAAAAATATTATCTTTTTCTTTAATATATACATGCTTGTTTGTGTATTTATATATAAATAATAATTAACAGAGTACACACACACATATATTATGTAAACAGTAACACAAACTTTGATTTTGGATGCGATTAATCTTTTGACAGCCCTAATTGAGAGATTTACAAATAAACCTTCCTTCACATTTTAATCAGATTTTTCTCAAATAAATGTTGCATAAATAATCAAATAAACCTAATCCGCTTCATTCCAGTAAGAGTGTCTGGAAATATTACTGTTGTTTACTTTATAAAAACACAAAGACATGAAACACGAGCTAAAGATGGACATTTAAAAGGGCTTTACTATAAACAGAAGGCATGCAGATTGTGTGCAACAGCGAAGTTTTGATCGTTTAATATCAATAGTTTATATAGCAAAATATTTCAGAATGCAATGCAAGATATGATACAGTATGTTTTCTGTGGTCAGTTTTCGGGTCAACTACTGTCTTGGTGGAGCAATAGGGCCTATAGTTAGAAGAGAATCGTGTGTGTGTGTTAAAGTCGGCATGTTTATTGCAAGCTATCTGAATCATAACATTTGGTTTAATGAGCGGTTTGTAGTGCATGAACACAATTGCGATGTAAAAACATGTGCGTTTGTGCACGTGTGTCCAGAGCCTGAGACGGGTGAGTTACAGGTCACTCTCTCCAATTGAGCAAATGTGGGTGTTCCCTCGTTCTCTCGCTCTCCTCTGCACCTCTAATTAAGCAAATGCATCCTCTCGCACTCGAGACGCCTCTCGGCTCCAGCTCAACCCATTATCTTTGTTTTTTCCTGAAGTGTGATGGTAGGAAAGTGGATAGTTGGCACCCGCGAGCAAACGTGAGATTGGAAACGTGTGAGGGCAAATTTACATTTAAAGCAATACTTTATGTAAAAGACGTCCATGACTCACGCACTTATGATCCAGTTTTGATATGTGAGAGAACTGTGACTGTGGCAATTCATCACAGGCTGTATAAAATAACTATTAATGTATTATCTGGACTAAAATGTGAATGCAAAAGGACCTTATTGGAGACAGGAGGAGAGAGATACGCTCGTGTCCTCTTATGAATCAGCATCTGATTTCTTATATAATCTCTGCACTGAATCATATGCAAATAGGACACTCTCCTGCACGCTACACTACAGCTGCACAAAATATGTGCAATAATATCACAATAATAATGATTACAGTGCTTGAAAATAAATTGATTGAAAAAAAATATATAAAATACATTATATATAATATATTAATACATATTATATTTATTATCACAGTGTCTTTAATACTAATTATTAATAATAATAATAATTACAGTGATTAAAATGCTTAAATACATTTAGTGTGTGTGTGTGTGTGTGTGTGTGTGTGTGTGTGTGTGTGTGTGTGTGTGTGTGTGTGTACACACACACACACACACACACACACACACACACACACACACACACACACACACACACACACACACACACACACACACACACACACACACACACACACACACACACACACACAATATATATTATATGAATACATATTATTTATTATTACAGTGTCTTTGTAATCATTATTAATAGGGCTGTACGATTAATCGAAAAATAACCGAAACCGACATTCAGAACCTCTAACCGACGTATTTTTCCCATGTCGGTTATTTCGGTTTTCACGTGACTCCGCCCCGTCAGTCACATCAAGTGCAGTTTGCAGGCACACACAGAGATGCAGGAGCAGTTATCTGTGTTTATAGATGCCCAGAATCACTATAGTAACTGCATGTTTTACACAGTTTATATACAGGTCACGACACACACACACACACACACACACACGGCGCGCGCAAGCCCTGAAGCCAGATCACTTTCACTTTCGTGTTCATAAAGTTTGTCAAGTAAATGCGTTTAAAGGCTTGCCAGTTTCAACATTTAAAGCGATTGTGACTATTCAAAAACAACAATACGGAAAACTTCTCCGTTCAGTGCTCATGAGCTTTTTTCAGTGAAAGAGAGCCGAGCCGTGTCGCGTCTCTGACAACGCGCGCCCTGAAGGCAGATCTTTCACCTGCGTCCTCACAAAGCTTGTCATTTGTATGTGGTTTAAGCCCTGCCAGTTTGAACATTAAAGCGAGTTTCGACCATCAGATGTGTATTATGTTGAACTAATGCCTGATATATTGTGACAAACGAACACTCAGACAGTAGCTCGCACATCACGCGAAGATCGCGCGCAGAAACGCAGTGTCAACGCTGTCCTGTGACTAAAGTAAAGTCACTAAAGTAGCTTAGAAACTCAACCGTCCGTTATAGTCATACATTTTAATACCTTTTGAAGTACAAACCACAGCTTCATAATGAATAGAGACGGTATGAGTAATTCACACACACAATCACTCGCTCATTAATGCATTCAGATAAATGTAATGTAGGCCTATGTGCTAATGTATCTGTATCTGATGTACAACAAACAGAAATCTGCCCTATAGACAATAACTGCTGAAAGTGAACCGTTTCCTTCAAGTATTTTAAAAGAACAAAGAAATGCTCTTTTTCATTAGAAAAAAAAATCCACCTTTAATAGTAGAACATATTTACAGTACAAACCTTATCAGTGAACTTACTCAAAAACCTTATGAGAGCAAAAAAAAAAAGAAGCAAAATAATCGTTCATTAATCGTAATCGAGGTAAAATGTTCAATTAATCAAGGTTTTTATTTTTGGGCAAATCGTTACAGCCCTAATTATTAATAATAATAATAGTAATTAGTGATTACAATGTTTGAAAATAAATTTAGAAAACTATATATATATATATATATATATATATATATATGTATATATGTATATGTATGTATGTATGTGTGTGTGTATATATATATATATATATATATATATATATATATATATATATATATATATATATATATATATATATATATATATATATATATATATATATATATATATATATATATATATATATATATATATATATATATATATATATACATATACATATACATATACATATACATATACATATATATATATATATATATATATACACACATATACATATATATATATATATATATATATATATATATACATACACCTACATACACATACATACACATACATACACATATATATATATATATATATATATATATATATGTATATGTATGTATGTATGTATATATATATATATATATATATATGTATGTATGTATGTATATATGTGTATATATATGTATGTATATATATATATATATATATATGTGTATTATATATATATATTTTTTCTCAATTTCCATGTATATACGCACCAGTACAACAATACGTTGTTATAAACTGCAATATTTACCTATGGATTATTTTGAATAAAACATTTTAATACATGAAATTGGCATTCTTCATTCGTTTTCCAGAAGTGACATCACAGAGGGAGGGGGCGGGGCTGGAACAGGAAACAGGAAACAGTATTTATGTAATTGACATGTGGGACACATCCCTGCAATCCTAGAGAGAATCTCTCCTTCTGCGGTTTCATTTTCATAAGCTCACAGCGACTGTCAGTTTTACTTGTGTGTGTGTGTGTGTGTGTGTGTGTGTGTGTGTGTGTGTGTGTGTGTGTGTGTGTGTGTGTGTGTGTGTGAGAGTGTGTGTTTCATAAGAGAGACAGTGTGTGTGTTTTATCCTGTTAAACAGCATATTTGTTCTCTGGCTCATATAGGTCAATTCTCAATTGATTTTGATTAATATGCGCGAGGGAGAGCAAGACAGTTTGAAGATGGTGAGAGCTGCCCTGTGGACGCCTGTCTGTAAATAATGCAGGGAAAAAATATCAGCCAACGCAGCAGCCTTGTAAAAATCACAAATATCGGCCCGATATATCGGTCCAACACTAGTTTGAAGGGCCTTTGTGCTTTAAACTAAATCCGTTTCAGCTCCCAGAACGCTGGTCCACCTCCAGTCTGTGAATATATAACCGCTCCTTCTTCTCTCATCCCCCTCAGCTCAGCGTGTGTTTTCTCCTGTGGAGTGACATTTCAGTAATGAAGCGATCTCTCCTCTCCGCAAGGGTCCCTCAGAAGCTCACACACTTCACTCTCTGCCCTTCAGGATCATTTTGAAGTATGCAGATCCATGAATGCTTCAGCTCCAGCTCTATAGGACAGGCTGAGCATTGAACACATTAAAGGCCAGCCTATGGATATAGCTTAAATGAGTTATATTTATATATACAGTGGCATGAAAAAGTATGTGAACCGCTTGCAGAATCTGTGAAAATGGGAATAATTTTAACTAAATAAGAGGGATCATATTATAAAATGCATGTTGTTTTTTTATTTAGTACTGAATACGATATTTTACATAACTTTTTTTTTACATAAAGTCCACAAGACAAAAAATTAGCTGAATTTATTAACCCCTTAACTGTCTACATTTACTTCACTATATTACTATTAAATCCTAATCTAGTCATGACAAACTATATATCATTGGAAAGGTCTAAGGCTCAAGAATACATATTTGTTGATGATTTTGCAGAAAATATATATTTTGGAAGAGTAATGGATTAATATATGACAAGAGTGACAAGAGTGTGCATCAAAAAATCTGTATCATTACAGGAGTTTTCACCTTTGTAACAAAAAGTCAACAACCACACTTTTAATCATTCAAACTTTGATTTTCATGCTAAAATTTCATAACATAAACATTGATTCTAGTATTTAGCCAAAAATATTCAGAAAATAATATTATATATAGAGAATATCTGCCAGATCAATCTTTAGGAATCACCAATATCGTGTGTCTAACCCCTAGTGGATTTTTGGAGGTTATGCAGCTAAAAGTCTTACAGAAAACTCATTTTTTTTAGTTTTTGAGCTAAAATTTTGAACACAACTTGGTTAGAATTTTGGCTTTGACTTTCTGTCTTTTTTAGGCTGAAACCTATATTAATTTATATATTTTTTAATAAAATAAATAATATTTATATTATTATATTTTTATAACAATAAACTTAAATTTCAATAACTTTTATATAATTTAATTCTTTAATTTTTTTCCACTTCAGCAATAATCTGCCAAGTGTCTTCTTTTAAAAGAGACCCCTGATAGTGTGTGTGTGTGTGTGTGTGTGTGTGTGTGTGTGTGTGTGTGTGTGTGTGTGTGTGTGTGTGTGGGGGTGTGTGTGTGTGTGTGTGTGTTCAAAAAAGAAAAAAATCTTTTCACACTGAGGACGATTGAGGGACTCAAACACAACTACTAAAAAAGGAAGGGATGCACCGAAATGAAAATTCTTGGCCGAAACCGGAAAAGAGGAAACCAAGGCTGAAAACCGAAACACCGAAAGAAATTGTGCCAAATATTAGTACCATTGCATTTATGGCTATGACTGTGTACTAACTTTACTAAAATCAAGGCATTGCAATTGCATAAATTAATATTAAAGTTTCAAAGAATAAATCAATTACAAATTATGCCAATATTTATTTAGCACATTGCAACAATGCACAGTATAAAATAAAATTCAAACTAAAATGTTTAACTTGACCCCACTCATTTGTACATTAAATAATAATGTACATTAAATAATAATGTACAGGCCTACAGAAAGGTTTTAAAATGAAATGTTCTCTCATAAAAACAAAGTGCATTTAGGTCTAGTGCATTTACATTTTTTCTCTGTAGGACTACTACAAGAAAGTGCATTCAGAACAAGTGCAACTAAAGATACAACTATTTTCCCTCTAGGCCTTCAACATAATAGTGTATCAAAACTGTCGGTTCGGTACAGCAGTTTTACAAAATGGCTTTTTATTTATTTTTATTGGTTTACGGAGCAAAAAAAATGAATTAAATTATAACTAAAAGTTTATTGAAGATATTTCTGTAAACTGTATAGGGAGCCCTTACTTACACATTAAAGGTTAACAACAGAGCCCAAACTATTATTTTTAGGTCTAATTATCAACACTCAAATAACACATTGTATGCGAACATGTAAACTTCACATAAGGCAGTTTTTGCAATAACTTCTAAATCTAATTATAAAATAGTTTTTTATTCGTTATGAAATCATGAATGATTATAAAATAGTTTTTTATTCGTTATGAATGATTATAAAATAGTTTTTTATTCGTTATGAAATTAGGAATGATTATGAAATATAATCATTTATACACAGTGTCATTTTCATGACAGGTTTATTTAAACATACATGAAATAATCAAGACATCACTAACAGGTTAAGTAGAATATAATGAATATAACGGCTAATATAGGTCATATATTTAGTGAAAGAGTTGATTTACTCTAGTGAATAAAAGTCTGTGGACACTGAATGACTGCCTGAGGTAAATGTGATGCTACATGACATTGTTTAGTTTACAAGCGTCTTATATTGAGGTCTTTCCGCCCTTGAAACACTGATTGAGCGATTACACCACATATGATACGTGACAGTAAGTTCTAGTGTATCCTCAACATACCTTCAGATGTTCATTCATGTTTATTCTTTATGAAGAGATGATCGATCGCGCTCACAGATGATCGTGTTCACGCGAATGTGATCAGTGATGCCACATTAAAGAGCGTCAAAACGGCATTTATCGTTTGAATTTCGAGATACATGTTGATCGATGTTGGTGTGGGAACTCGGATTGAAGTGTGTTCGCGCTTAAAACATGCCCACTGTTAAAGATTGCATTCGGAAACCGATCGGTTCACTTTGCGTGGAGCAGACGTGGGTGTTTCTCAGATATGCTGAAATACGTCCACACCGCGGACATGTTGCTTCAGAGAAGCGCGTGCAGGTCACGGTTTCTGTTTGCGACATCACAACATTTCGGCCGTGTTGTTTCGGTGATAAAAGTCTTTCGGACGAGAACCGAAAATGCACTTTCCGGCCGAGAATATTCGGTGCATCCCTAAAAAAAGGTTCAAACATTCACTAATGCTCCAGAAGGAAACATGAAGGGAAGCTGGTATCTGGCAGCAAGATGTTAGCAGCAGATCCTTTAAGTCCTGTAAGTTGAGAGGTGGGATCGACTTGTTTGTTCAGCACATCCCACAGATGCTCGATTGGATTGAGATCTGGGGAATTTGGAGGCCAAGTCAATGTTGAGAGAAGCTTCTCAAACCATTCCTGAAGCATTTGTGCTTTGTGGCGGCGCATTATCTGCTGAAAGAGCCACAGCCAGCAGGGAAAACCGTTTCTGTGAAAGGCTGGACATGGTCTCAACAATGCTTGTTTTCCTGCTTCTAACACATCAACTTTGAGGACAAAATGTTCACTTGCTGCCTAATATATCCCACCCACTAACAGGTGATGAAGAGATAATCAGTGTTATTCACTTCACCTGTCATAATGTTATGCCTGATTGGTGTACATTCTTAAAGGGATAGTTCTCCCAAAAATGAAAATGGTCATCATTTCCTCACCCTCAAGTTGTTTCAAACCTGTATGAGTTTCTTTGTTCTGCTGAACACAGAAGAAGATATTTAGAAGAATGTTTGTAACAAAGCAGAGAGAGCAACTATTGACTACTATAGTATGTTTTTCCTTCTATGGTAGCCAATGGTTGCTCTCTCTGCTTTGTTACAAACATTCTTCTAAATATCTTCTTCTGTGTTCAGCAGAACAAAGAAACTCATACAGGTTTGGAACAACTTGAGGGCGAGTAAATGATGACCATTTTCATTTTTGGGTGAACTATCCCTTTAAATATATAGATGTATGTGTGAGTATTTAAATATACATAATTATACACCATACACACACACACATTATGTAAACACAAACTTTTATTTTAAATGTGATGAATCGATTAACAGCTCTAATGTTTACTTGCACAACTTAAATTTGAACATTATGAATCACAGTTCAACAAACAAACACCGTTCCAACAATTACATTTATTCATGCATATATTTACATTTCCTGAGGGACTAACCTAAACCTTTCAAAACTGCAAACAATATATATTTAATCTATAGTAGTCATCCATTGTGATCAATCTCATTTTCATACAGTGCATGTGGGGGAACTGTTTCTTTAAGAAAAGAAGAAAAAAAGTCAGCCATCTTTAAATGTAGGGTTGAGTGTTCTGGAGGAGTCTAGCGTTTGTAAATCCCACAATGCAACATTGATTGTACTTGAATGCATTTGATCTTGTTGTGATTGTGTGTGTGTGTGTGTGTGTGTGTGTGTGTGTGTGTTTAAGCCAGAGAGAAGTGCACTAAGCAAACAGCCATTATGACTGCACTTCTCCTGAAGGGTAAGACTTATTTTGCTTTAGTGTGTGTTTGATAGTGTGTCATACATTCACAGGGTGTGTGTGTGTGTGTGTGTGTGTGTGTTTGAGTGTGTATCCTCCCAGATTTGTGTGTGTGCAACTATAATTACGAGCGCCTGCAGCGTCTCATGGGGAGCGCATTAACACACACGAGTGGAGGAATAAAAATCACAGCGCACACACTCTCTCCTCTTTTTCCCATCACTTCCCTCCTCTTCTCCTCTTTTTTCCCATCACTTCCTCCTCTTCTCCTCTTTTTCCCATCACTTCCTCCTCTTCTCCTCTTTTCCCATCACTTCCCTCCTCTTCTCCTCTTTTTCCCATCACTTCCCTCCTCTTCTCCTCTTTTTTCCCATCACTTCCCTCCTCTTCTCCTCTTTTTCCCATCACTTCCCTCCTCTTCTCCTCTTTTTCCCATCACTTCCCTCCTCTTCTCCTCTTTTTCCCATCACTTCCCTCCTCTTCTCCTCTTTTTCCCATCACTTCCCACTCCTCTTCTCCTCTTTTTTCCCATCACTTCCCTCCTCTTCTCCTCTTTTTCCCATCACTCCCTCCTCTTCTCCTCTTTTCCCATCACTTCCCTCCTCTTCTCCTCTTTTATCCCATCACTTCCCTCCTCTTCTCCTCTTTTCCCATCACTTCCCTCCTCTTCTCCTCTTTTTCCCATCACTTCCTCCTCATCTCCTCTTTATCCCATCACTTCCCTCCTCTTCTCCTCTTTTCCCCATCACTTCCCTCCTCTTCTCCTCTTTTTCCCCATCACTTCCCTCCTCTTCTCCTCTTTTCCCATCACTTCCCTCCTCTTCTCCTCTTTTTCCCATCACTTCCCTCCTCTTCACCTCTTTTTCCCATCACTTCCCGCCTCTTCTCCTCTTTTTCCCATCACTTCCCTCCTCTTCTCCTCTTTTTCCCATCACTTCCCTCCTCTTCTCCTCTTTTTCCCCATCACTTCCCTCCTCTTCTCCTCTTTTTTCCCATCACTTCCCGCCTCTTCTCCTCTTTTTTCCCATCACTTCCTCCTCTTCTCCTCTTTTTTCCCATCACTTCCCACCTCTTCTCCTCTTTTTCCATCACTTCCTCTCTTCACCTCTTTTCCCATCACTTCCCTCCTCTTCTCCTCTTTTTCCCATCACTTCCCTCCTCTTCTCCCTCTTTTTCCCATCACTTCCCTCCTCTCTCCTCTTTTTCCCATCACCTTCCCTCCACTCTCCTCTTTTTCCCATCACTTCCCACCTCTTCATCCACCTTTTTCCAATCACTTCCCTCCTCTTCTCCTCTTTTTTCCCATCACTTCCCTCCTCTTCTCCTCTTTTCCCATCACTTCCCTCCTCTTCTCCTCTTTTTTCCCATCACTTCCCTCCTCTTCTCCTCTTTTATCCCATCACTTCCCTCCTCTTCTCCTCTTTTTTCCCAATCACTTCCCTCCTCTTCTCCTCTTTTTTCCCATCACTTCCCTCCTCTTCTCCTCTTTTTCCCATCACTTCCCTCCTCTTCTCCTCTTTTTTCCATCACTTCCCTCCTTTCTCCTCTTTATCCCATCACTTCCCTCCTCTTCTCCTCTTTTATCCCATCACTTCCCTCCTCTTCTCCTCTTTTATCCCATCACTTCCCTCCTCTTCTCCTCTTTTATCCCATCACTTCCCTCCTCTTCTCCTCTTTTTCCCATCACTTCCTCCTCTTCTCCTCTTTTCCCATCACTCCCACCTCTTCTCCTCTTTTTCCCATCACTTCCCCTCCTCTTCTCCTCTTTTTCCCATCACTTCCCTCCTCTTCTCCTCTTTTTTCCCATCACATCCCTCCCTCTTCCTCCTCTTTTCCATCACTTCCCTCCTCTTCTCCTCTTTTTCCCATCACTTCCCTCCTCTTCTCCTCTTTTTTTCCATCACTTCCCTCCTCTCTCCTCTTTTTCCCATCACTTCCCTCCTCTTCTCCTCTTTTTCCCATCACTTCCCTCCTCTTCTCCTCTTTTCCCATCACTTCCCTCCTCTTCTCCTCTTTTTTCCATCACTTCCCCCACTTCACCTCTTTCCATCACTTCCCTCCTCTTCACCCTTTTTTCCATCACTTCCCTCCTCTTCTCCTCTTTTTTCCATCACTTCCCTCCTCTTCTCCTCTTTTCCCACACTTCCCTCCACTTCTCCTCTTTTTTCCCATCACTTCCCACCTCTTCTCCTCTTTTTCCCACACTTCCCTCCTCTTCTCCTCTTTTAACCATCACTTCCCTCCTCTTCTCCTCTTTTTAACCAACACTTCCACCTCTTCTCCTCTTTATCCCATCACTTCCCTCCTCTTCTCCTCTTTTTCCCATCACTTCCCTCCTCCTTCTCTCTTTTATCCCATCACTTCCCTCCTCTTCTCCTCTTTTTCCCATCACTTCCCTCCTCTTCTCCTCTTTTATCCCATCACTTCCCACCTCTTCTCACTCTTTTTCCCATCACTTCCCTCCTCTTCTCCTCTTTTTCCCATCACTTCCCTCCTCTTCTCCTCTTTTATCCCACACTTCCCTCCTCTCTCCTCTTTTTCCCATCACTTCCCTCCTCTTCTCCTCTTTTCCCATCACTTCCCTCCTCTTCTCCTCTTTTTCCCATCACTTCCCTCCTCTTCTCCTCTTTTTCCCATCACTTCCCTCCTCTTCTCCTCTTTTTCCATCACTTCCCTCCTCTTCTCCTCTTTTTTCCCATCACTTCCCTCTCTTCTCCTCTTTTTCCCATCACTTCCCTCCTCTTCTCCTCTTTTTTCCCATCACTTCCCTCCTCTTCTCCTCTTTTTTCCCATCACTTCCCTCCTCTTCTCCTCTTTTATCCCATCACTTCCCTCCTCTTCTCCTCTTTTTTTCCCATCACTTCCCTCCTCTTCTCCTCTTTTTCCCATCACTTCCCTCCTCTTCTCCTCTTTTATCCCATCACTTCCCTCCTCTTCTCCTCTTTTTCCCATCACTTCCCTCCTCTTCTCCTCTTTTTCCCATCACTTCCCTCCTCTTCTCCTCTTTTTCCCATCACTTCCCTCCTCTCTCCTCTTTATCCCATCACTTCCCTCCTCTTCTCCTCTTTTATCCCATCACTTCCCTCCTCTTCTCCTCTTTTTCCCATCACTTCCCTCCTCTTCTCCTCTTTTTTCCCATCACTTCCCTCCTCTTCTCCTCTTTTTCCATCACTTCCCTCCTCTTCTCCTCTTTTTTCCCATCACTTCCCTCCTCTTCTCCTCTTTTATCCCATCACTTCCCTCCTCTTCTCCTCTTTTTCCCATCACTTCCCTCCTCTTCTCCTCTTTTTTCCCATCACTTCCCTCCTCTTCTCCTCTTTTTCCCATCACTTCCCTCCTCTTCTCCTCTATTATCCCATCACTTCCCTCCTCTTCTCCTCTTTTTCCCATCACTTCCCTCCTCTTCTCCTCTTTTTCCCATCACTTCCCTCCTCTTCTCCTCTTTTATCCCATCACTTCCCTCCTCTTCTCCTCTTTTATCCCATCACTTCCCTCCTCTTCTCCTCTTTTTTCCCATCACTTCCCTCCTCTTCTCCTCTTTTATCCCATCACTTCCCTCCTCTTCTCCTCTTTTATCCCATCACTTCCCTCCTCTTCTCCTCTTTTTCCCATCACTTCCCTCCTCTTCTCCTCTTTTATCCCATCACTTCCCTCCTTTTCTCCTCTTTTTTCCCATCACTTCCCTCCTCTTCTCCTCTTTTATCCCATCACTTCCCTCCTCTTCTCCTCTTTTATCCCATCACTTCCCTCCTCTTCTCCTCTTTTTTCCCATCACTTCCCTCCTCTTCTCCTCTTTTATCCCATCACTTCCCTCCTCTTCTCCTCTTTTTTCCCATCACTTCCCTCCTCTTCTCCTCTATTATCCCATCACTTCCCTCCTCTTCTCCTCTTTTTCCCATCACTTCCCTCCTCTTCTCCTCTTTTTCCCATCACTTCCCTCCTCTTCTCCTCTTTTATCCCATCACTTCCCTCCTCTTCTCCTCTTTTTCCCATCACTTCCCTCCTCTTCTCCTCTTTTTCCCATCACTTCCCTCCTCTTCTCCTCTTTTATCCCATCACTTCCCTCCTCTTCTCCTCTTTTTCCCATCACTTCCCTCCTCTTCTCCTCTTTTTTCCCATCACTTCCCTCCTCTTCTCCTCTTTGGCCTTGCCAGTATATATATCTGCTAACTAGGCTATATTTGATGTTGAGTAGGCGTTAAAAAGCATTTAAAAGTATTATATTAATATATATATTTTTATAAATCATATCACAGAAGAAAACAGGGTATTTGTTTCTGCATGAAAATAATACATACAAGGATTCTGATGTATCCAAAACACCTGCTTTACATTTAAAAAGTCTTTGACGACCACAAAAAGCACATTTTATTAAATATATCGGACCTGATTAGCTTTTCATCTACTTTATTACTCCATCTTTCTTCATTACTCTCACATGTCAATTATATTATTCAGTCCTGGCTATTGATATCTATGCAAATATATCATATAGATGTACCATTTAAAAGTTTGGGCTCAAAAAAATACAGTAAAAATAGTGAAATTATTACAATGTAAAATAAGTGTTTTCTATATGAATATATATAGTCAAATGTAATTTATTCCTGTGATCAAAGCTGGATTTATCATCATTACTCCAGTCTTCAGTGTCACATGACCCTTCACTAATCATTCAGATATGAGGATTTGAAAACTGTTGTTCGACTTCATATTTGAAATCATGATACATTTTGTATCCCGAGATTCTTTCATAAATCAAAAGTTCAAAAAAACATAATGTATTTGTGACCTGATCCAGCAAAATGAGTCGCAGTGACCCATATTTCAAAATGGAGATATTAGTATCAATGGAAAGAGGAAACTATAAGCTTGAGCTGTAACGATTTGACCAAAAATCGAAGTCTCTTATAATTTAACATTTTACCTCGATTACGATTAATGAACGATTATTTTGCTCTTTATTTTCTTTTTACTTTCCTTTTTGTGCCCTCATAGTTCACTGATACGGTTTGTAGTGTAAATATTTTCTATTAAAGGTGGGATATTTTTTTTTCTAATGAAAAAGTGAATTTCTTTGTGATTTTAAAATACTTGAAGGAAGCGGTGCTGACGGATGGCTGGACCAATCGTGTGCCGGTTAGTCGAAACAGGGCTTCCCATTGGCAAATGATCAGCGTTTATGTCACTGCTTGTGCTCATTTCTAAGCTTTTTGATTGGTTTTAGACAACGTTTAACACCATATTTGGAGATTCAGGTTTCAGGAGATCCCTGGAATGTAGGGAAATGCTTTTTTTCCACTGAATTTAGTAAAACTTTGTCAACTTTAATAGTCATTTAAATACCTTTACTCAACTATCTGGACTACGAAACTTTTTGAGATTATTTTTGAATGCCTGTTCTTTGAAATTAGCTTAATTTCCCCATCGTTTTTCCACATTATCGGCCCTTATCTTAAAATAAACTTCCGATTTATTTCGCCAGAACGTGTCACATTTGAAATCGAAATCTTTTGTAACATTATAAATGTCTTTACTGTCACTTTTGATCAATTGTATGTGTCCATATACTGAATATTGATTTTGCGTGTATTAATTTCTCTTCTCGGTTCTCTGTTCCTCTCTGCATTACACTCTAAAAAAAAAGGCTCGTAATCATAGGGGAACCTTTTTTAGTGCTATATAGCACCTTAGTCAAAGAACCTCTGAAGAACCGCTGAAGAACCGCTGAAGAACCACTGAAGCACCAAAATTGGTGCTATATAGCACTAAAAAAGGTTCCCCTATGATTACGAGCCAAGAACCATTTTCGGTGCAATATAGAACCTTTTTTTTTTTAGAGTGTAGTATTCATCCCATCATCCTCTCTGTTCTCCGGGGTCTTCCCCTTGTTTTCTGCTGAGGTGATTGGATGACGTCCAGGCCTGTTGTTTTTAGTGTGTCGTTCATTTCAGGTCTTATTCCTCTACATAAGTATTGTGATTTGGTCAAATTGGGCAGTACACTCTAAAAAAAAAGGCTCGTAATCATAGGGGAACCTTTTTTAGTGCTATATAGCACCAATTTTGGTGCTTCAGTGGTTCTTCAGCAGTTCTTCAGAGGTGCTATATAGCACCTTAGTCAAAGAACCGGTGAAGAACCGCTGAAGAACCTCTGAAGAACCACTGAAGAACCGCTGAAGAACCGCTGAAGAACCGCTGAAGAACCTCTGAAGAACCGCTGAAGAACCGCTGAAGAACCGCTGAAGAACCGCTGAAGAACCGCTGAAGAACCGGTGAAGAACCGCTGAAGAACCTCTGAAGAACCTCTGAAGAACCGCTGAAGAACCGGTGAAGAACCGCTGAAGAACCGCTGAAGAACCGCTGAAGAACCACTGAAGAACCTCTGAAGAACCGCTGAAGAACCGCTGAAGAACCGCTGAAGAACCGCTGAAGAACCTCTGAAGAACCGCTGAAGAACCGGTGAAGAACCGCTGAAGAACCGGTGAAGAACCGCTGAAGAACCACTGAAGAACCTCTGAAGAACCGCTGAAGAACCGCTGAAGAACCACTGAAGAACCAAAATTGGTGCTATATAGCACTAAAAAAGGTTCCCCTATTATTACGAGCCAAGAACCATTTTTGGTGCTATATAGAACCTTTTTTTTTTTTTAGAGTGTATATTAAATATCTGGGCCCGTATTCATAAAGAATCTGAATGCAAAGAGTCGCTCCTAGTGACAAAATTCTAAGAAAATTCTTAGAAATGTGGGCGTTTACTCTTAAAATTAACTAAAAAATCTTAGTAAAGAAAAAAGTAATTCAGAAAGCATCTTAACCCTTAAAAGAGGTCTTACGGTCAAATTTGTTAGGAGCACGGACGAGGACTTTTAAGAGGCTTAAGAGTTTCTTTAGCAGCGGAGAAAATGGCAGAAAGACGAAGAAATGTGTTGCAGACAATGGAGGACAGTGACTTAAGACGCTATAGATTAGATCATGTTTGTTGCATTAAACCCAACTTTCAAACCACCAATTAAATAGACATGCCAGCAATCAGTGCAATTGGAAAGAGTGGAACAATGTTTATAATTCTAAGCCAATCAAATACCTTATAGGAGATTAACAGCATGGTAAATAATAAAAGGATTTATATACACTGAAAAAAATTATTTATTGAATTTACTAAAAATTTTTATCGTAAGTGGTCGCAATCAATTTATTTGATCTCAATTTAAACAAAAACTAATTCATTTTTTAAAATTAAAATCAAAAAACTACATTTAAATTATTTAAACGAGCACAAATTAATTATGCTTAATTTAATCGGGCCATAATCATTTTTTTCAGTGTGCATATATATAATGTGTGTGTGTGTGTGAGTGAGAGAGAACGGTAAAATAGGACAATTTGCGCTTGTAATTTCAAAGTGAAGGCTTCGAATAGACCTTATACTTAAAAGTGCTCCTTTTTGGACAACCAACCAATCACAGTCTTCAAAAGACTGTGTCATACATAGCAACGGGGTCAGCCCCGCCTCTTCACGAAGATAAAAGTTTTTAAGCTAAATTAGTTTTCTGAGAGGACTCTTACAATCTTTATGAATACGGGCCCTGATGATTTATAAAACTCAGCGTCATCATGACATTGCACTTTGCATTTGTCCATTAAATGCTACGTCATTAAGAGCACATTACTTTCAGTTCAGTAGCAAATCACACAGTTATATGCTGATTTAGTTATAGTTTTCAGTTTCGTTTCGTAGCTCTGATTCAATGATTTGTTTATTGTCTATTGCCCCGGATATCCGAGTGAAACGGCTTCAGAAACAAGAACAAATGTATTCTACTTCTGTATTTGCTGTTGAAGGTGTTGCGTGACTCCATCATTGAGCTGCCGGTAGATAACAGAGTCACTGTTACATAACTCACCTGCGTCCAGACCTGACGAGGCGATCAGCGAGCGCTGTAATCTCAGACTCTCTGTCTGTCTGTCAGCCGCTGGCAGGCCTGACTGAACCAGCTACATGGACTCATGCATGTCTGAAGAGTGTGTGATACACACCCTGAACCCCTGGAGAGATCAGCTGATCTTTAATACACTGTGTGCATGTGAGGGTGTGTGTGTTTTGGCCCTTGTGCTGTTGACTTTGAACCGTGCATTAAACTCTCGGACAGGACGACATCAGGGTCGTGAACCATCGCAGACTCCACATGTTCTTCCTCCAAACCGCTCGTTTGTGAAATGTCTTTTTTGTATAATTTATTTGTGGTTGATCGATGCAGGTTTTTCTAAGACCAATGCCTATGTTTTTTGTGTGTGTGGATGGATGGATGATGGATGGATGGATGGATGGATGGATGATGAATGGGTGAATTGGTGGATGATGGATACTTGGATTAATAGGTTGTTGGATGGAAGGATATTTGGATAAATAGATGGATAAATAGATGGATAAATAGATGGGTGGGTGATGAATAGGTGGATGGATTTTTGGATGGATGGATCGAAGGATATTGGTATAAATAGGTGGATGGATGGATGGATGGATGATGAATGGATGAATAGGTGATGGATGGATGGATGGATGATGAATGGATGAATAGGTGATGGATGGATGGATGGATGATGAATGGATGAATAGGTGATGGATGGATGGATGGATGATGAATGGATGAATAGGTGATGGATGGATGGATGGATGATGAATGGATGAATAGGTGATGGATGGATGGATGGATGATGAATGGATGAATAGGTGATGGATGGCTTTTGGATGAATGATGGATGAATCGAAGGCTATTTGGATAAGTAGGTGGATGGATGGATGGATGGATGAATAGGTGATGGATGATGGATGGATGGATGAATAGGTGATGGATGATGGATGGATGGATGAATAGGTGATGGATGATAGGTGAATAGATGGATGGATGGATGGATGGTTGAATAGGTGATGGATGGATGAATAGGTAGGTGCTAGGTGGATGATGGGTGGATGGATGGATGGATGGATAGGTGATGGATGATAGGTGAATGGATGGATGGATGGATGAATGGATGAATAGGTAGGTGGATGATGGATGGATGATGAATAGGTGATGGATGGATGGATGGATGGATGGATGGATGAATAGGTAGGTGGATGATGGATGGATGATGAATGGATGAATAGGTAGGTGCTAGGTGGATGATGGGTGGATGGATGGATGGATGGATGGATAGGTGATGGATGATAGGTGAATGGATGGATGGATGGATGAATAGGTAGGTGGAGGATGGATGGATGATGATGAATGAATGAATGAATGGATAAATAGGTGATGGATGATAGGTGGATGGATGGATGAATAGGTGATGGATGGATGAATAGGTGGATGGATGGATGGATGGATGGATGGATGGATGGATGGATGGATGGATGGATGAATGGATGAATAGGTAGGTGGATGATGGATGGATGATGAATAGGTGATGGATGATGGATGATGGATGAATGGATGAATAGGTAGGTGCTAGGTGGATGATGGATGGATGGATAGGTGATGGATGATGGGTGAATGGATGGATGGATGGATGGATGGATGAATAGGTGATGGATGGATGAATAGGTGAATGGATGGATGGATGGATGGATGAATGGATGGATGAATAGAAAGGTGCTAGGTGGATGATGGATGGATGGATAGGTGATGGATGATAGGTGAATGGATGGATGGATGAATGGATGAATAGGTAGGTGCTAGGTGGATGATGGATGGATGGATGAATAGATAGGTGGATGATGGATGGATGGATGAATAGATAGATGGATGAATAGATAGGTGGATGATGGATGGATGGATGGATGAATAGATAGGTGGATGATGGATGGATGATGAATGGATGAATAGGTAGGTGCTAGGTCGATGATGGATGGATGGATGAATAGATAGGTGGATGATGGATGGATGGATGAATAGATAGGTGGATGATGGATGGATGGATGAATAGATAGGTGGATGATGGATGGATGGATGAATAGGTAGGTGGATGATGGATGGATGGATGAATAGGTAGGTGGATGATGGATGGATGATGAATGGATGAATAGGTAGGTGCTAGGTGGATGATGGATGGATGGATGAATAGATAGGTGGATGATGGATGGATGGATGAATAGATAGGTGGATGATGGATGGATGGATGAATAGGTAGGTGGATGATGGATGGATGGATGAATAGGTAGGTGGATGATGGATGGATGATGAATGGATGAATAGGTAGGTGCTAGGTGGATGATGGATGGATGGATGAATAGATAGGTGGATGATGGATGGATGGATGAATAGATAGGTGGATGATGGATGGATGGATGAATAGGTAGGTGGATGATGGATGGATGGATGAATAGGTAGGTGGATGATGGATGGATGGATGAATAGATAGGTGGATGATGGATGGATGGATGAATAGGTAGGTGCTAGGTGGATGATGGATGGATGGATGAATAGGTAGGTGGATGATGGATGGATGATGAATGGATGAATAGGTAGGTGCTAGGTGGATGATGGATGGATGGATGAATAGATAGGTGGATGATGGATGGATGGATGAATAGATAGGTGGATGATGGATGGATGGATGAATAGGTAGGTGGATGATGGATGGATGGATGAATAGGTAGGTGGATGATGGATGGATGGATGAATAGGTAGGTGCTAGGTGGATGATGGATGGATGGATGAATAGATAGGTGGATGATGGATGGATGGATGAATAGATAGGTGGATGATGGATGGATGGATGAATAGATAGGTGGATGATGGATGGATGGATGAATAGATTGGTGGATGATGGATGGATGATGAATAGGTAGGTGGATGATGGATGGATGGATGAATAGGTAGGTGGATGATGGATGGATGGATGAATAGGTAGGTGCTAGGTGGATGATGGATGGATGGATGAATAGATAGGTGGATGATGGATGGATGGATGAATAGATAGGTGGATGATGGATGGATGGATGAATAGATAGGTGGATGATGGATGGATGGATGAATAGATAGGTGGATGATGGATGGATGGATGAATAGGTAGGTGCTAGGTGGATGATGGATGGATGGATGAATAGGTAGGTGGATGATGGATGGATGATGAATGAATGGATGGATAGGTGAATGGATGAATGAATGAATAGGTGATGGATACTTGGATTGTGTGTGTGTGTGTGTGTGTGTGTGTGTGTGTGTGTGTGTTTATACACACACTACTGCTCAAAAGTGTGGAATAATTAATCATGTTTTTGAAAGAGTCTTTTCTCCTCACCAAAGCTGCATTTACTAGATCAAAAATACAGTAAAACGGTCATATTGTGAAATATTACAATGTAAAAGAACAGTTTTCTGTCTGAATATATATTATAATATAATGGCAAAGCGGAGTCCTCAGCAGCCAGATCTTCTCTAATGATGAGTGTCTGCGCAGTGATTGGTGTTTGTACAGGTCATGTGATCGGGCCGCTGGTTTACTGGAACGCGAGGGCACTCTTTCCCGTCCTCAGAGTCTGCATTTCTCCTCTTCATGTTCGGGACACAGGAGCTGTCAGTGTGTGTGTTGCGACGCGTGTGAATTATTAATGAGAGGATGAAACCGAGCCCTCGCTGGATATACTTTACAGCCACAGAGGCTTCAGATGCATTTCAGGCCCAGTTTAAACCAGACTCCGTTTAGGTTTCCTTCAGGTCTAGACCTTGCCTAACCTGGGTTTATGGCAGAGGAACAGCCTGAGCTGTACTTTATTTATTGTGCTGCTGCTGCTGCTGAATATGTGATTTGATTGGTATGAACTCTGGAATGTGCTCAGATGTGTTGAACAGGATTAGCTTGCTAAGCAAACACTGCGGACACTCCTGTCTGTCTGCACTCCTGACACGCTTTAACACGCATATAGTTCACACATATCATTGCTTTATTTTTTCATTTTAATTATTAATCTGCAACCTCTTTTAAAGACATGATCGGTGAGCTTTATAGAGTTGCCTTTACGAGCAAATTCAACCATAGTTCATGCTGAAATATCAGCGCTGTTGAAATGTACCTGTAGTGGCTTGTGTTAGAGATATTATCAAATACTATTGTCAGAATATTTTGGGAGGCACACCCATGTACCAGCTGCAAATATTTATCAGCCAGCTATTTTATTTTATTTTATTTTATTTTATTTTAAATGTTATTTTATTTATTTGTATCTATTTTTGTATACATTTTTTTATTTTATTTGATCTATTTTAAAATTTATTTTATTTTAAATGTTATTTTATTTATTTGTATCTATTTTTGTATAAAAAAAATTATTTTATTTGATCTATTTTAAAATTTATTTTATTTTAAATGTTATTTTATTTATTTGTATCTATTTTTGTATAAAAAAAATTATTTTATTTGATCTATTTTAAAATTTATTTTATTTTAAATGTTATTTTATTTATTTAAAATGTTTTATTCAATTTAATGTTATTTAATTAATAATGTTAATTTAATTTGTTTTCTTTTTAATTTAACTTAATTTTTTTGCATCTCTTTTTAATTTGATTTAAAAAAATATTTAATTTTATATATTTTTATATATTTTTAATTTAATTTATGTTTATCTATTTTTAATTCAATTTTATTTATGTTTATCTATTTTTAATTTAATTTATTTAATTTATTTTTTATCTATTTATTTTATTTATGTTTATCTATTTTTAATTTTATTTATTTGTATCTATTTTTATTTAATTTTTTATCTATTTTTATTTTATTTAATTTATGTTTATCTATTTTTTTATCTATTGTTTAATTTATTTTATTCATGTTTATCTATTTTTTATTACATTTAATTTATTTGTATCTATCTTTAAATTAATTTGATTTATTTTCATCTATTTTTAATTTAATTTAATTTGTTTTATTTTTAATTTAACTTAATTTATTTGCATCTCTTTTTAATTTGATTAAAAAAATATTTAATTTTATATATTTTTATATATTTTTAATTTAATTTATGTTTATCTATTTTTAATTCAATTTTATTTACGTTTATCTATTTTTAATTTAATTTATTTTTATTTTATTTATTTTTATCTATTTTTATTTTATTTTTTATCTATTTTTATTTAATTTAATTTATGTTTATCTATTTTTTATGTATTGTTTAATTTATTTTATTCATGTTTATCTATTTTTATTACATTTAATTTATTTGTATCTATTATTAGTTGTTGAATTTACTGTTTCTTAACAAAACCAACATTCTACCAACTTTAAAGTATGCCGAAATAAAAACATTAATAAATAAAAACAGATAAAAAATAAATAAAATAAAAATAAATAAAATAAATTTAAAAATAGATAAAAAATAAATAAAATAAAAATAAATTAAATTAAAGTAAAAATAGATGAAAATAAATAAAATTAATTTAAAGATTTAAATTAATTTTATTTATTTTCATCTATTTTTAATTTAATTTATTTTTATTTAATTTATTTATTTTTAACTATTTTTAAATTAATTTTATTTACGTTTATCTATTTTTATTTGTAATTTATTTTTATTTATTAATGTTTTTATTTCGGCATACTTTAAAATTGGTAGAATGTTGGTTTTGTTAAGAAACAGTAAATTCAACAACTAATAATGGTCCTTTTAGATACAATTTCTCTTCCATTTGTGTTTGTCTTGTAAAGTCATCCAACATCCAGGTCCAATCCAGTAGTGTTCAGTGAAAGTCAATGCTATACCATAATAATAAGAAATGCAGTGAAGTGATCAGAATCTGAAGATGCCGTCAGTATGTTCAGTTGTGTTTTGGTGTGGCTGCGGTTATTTTGTCTGCCAGAAGGAAACTAATGAAGCGAAGACTGTTAAATTATGGGAAACTTATAGAAAAAGCACAATTAAGTCACTCCAGCATCATTAGCACATCCTCAGAAGTAGTTATGAGCTAATTAACATAAGGTTTATGATTAATTTATGAACAGGACCCGCCATTAACAGAACTGATGTGATTGTGTCAGAATATGTTGCATTTTGGGGGAAAACTGAACAATATTTTGAACTGACCAATTAAAACCTCGTTGACTAACGTTTAATGGACTATTAGTGCACGTTTCTTATAAATGTAAAGAGAAAATTATCTTTTTTTTGCGATCAAATGTTTATTGAAAGGAAAATAACTAAATATTACAAGGCACTTAAATCACAACAAAACAGTCAAATATATATATAACATATACACACATGCATATATAAAATAACGTTATACATATACAATATACACATGGAGGGGAAAAAATGAATTAAAATAGAGAAAATTATCATACTGCTTTTTTTTGTTTTCCTTCCAAGTTTCATTTGATGTTAAATTAATTATTTCAAGACCTTTAAGATTTTGGTGATATTATGTTTTGCACATTTTCTCTTTAATTCGTGTCACTGTTATGCAAAAAAATGACATTCTGGTAGTGTCTAACTAAATTTATGCTGATTTTAATTCTAAAAAAATCATATTGACAATGAATTATTGCTCAATTGCAGTATTAAAATGTCATTTTTTCACCTTGCACTAATACAAATTTGATTTAATAATGTCCTAAAAATGTCACATCTCAATCATAATTGTCTTATAATGGTGCTTTCTTGTTTTCTTTAACCCAAATATGCTTCCTCTTTTCCGCCTTTAGATTGAGGGCTGACACCCGAGACGCTTCTTCATTAGAGTCGCACTTTAGGGCAGATGTGAACCTTATTTAACAAAATGTGTTTAATCTTCATTTACAATTCCAGTGATGATATCTGGCCTCAGTCGTGCATGAAGTGTGTCTTTATGTGCCGCTTTAATTGGGCAGAATGAGGTGTAAATGCGGCGGGTCTTTGTCCCCATGTGGGGCGTCCGTCCGGGTGCCTGCGGGGTGTGGTTGAGGAGGCGGGACTCGTTTGACATGTCACATCCCCCTCTTTCATGAGCAGACAAACACAAACACACACACACACACACACACACACACCCCAGAGGTCTGACATTTAATGATCCGGACACGAGCAGCTGTTCATTAGTTTATCCCTTTAGTGTCCCGACACCCACTAAATATTCCTCCTCTGTTTCCCTCTGCGTTCCACCTGAACCTCACTGTTCAAAACGGCTAGAGCACATCTTAGAAATCACTACGATATTATATTTGTATTCATTTTTATTTAATACTAAATAAACAACCTGCCGACTGTCAGTGTAATAACACGACAGCAACAAACTAAACCATCAAATAAGAGAAAATTATAGTGATAAAAT
The DNA here is from genome assembly GCF_949357685.1 of Gobio gobio. Lineage (NCBI taxonomy): Eukaryota > Metazoa > Chordata > Actinopteri > Cypriniformes > Gobionidae > Gobio > Gobio gobio. Next base: position 54,295,696 of record NC_137103.1, on the reverse strand, counting down.
AAATTCCAGGTTTATATATATATATATATAATATACAGTATATTGTATAATAATTAAAAATCATATTTTACTTATTTTATTTAGTGCTGTCAAGATGATTAATTGCGATTTAATCACATCTAACAAAAGTTTGTTCATATATATATATATGTGTATATATATATATATATATATATATATATATATATATGAATATGTGTATATGAGTGTGTGTATAACATTTTTTTGTAAAATAAGCTTTCTGTAAAATATAAATATTAGTATTAGTAGTATATTGTTATATTTTTCCTAAATACTCTATTTTTAATAATGAAAATGTGATTGTAATAGTAATATTTCTTTTGTTAAATAATTTTATTTAGTATTAATAATAATAATTATTATTAGTCATATTAATATATAAACACAATGTTAAAGACACACACACTTTTTATTTGTAAAAAAATCACATTCAAATTGCAATTTTAAACAGAATATTCGCAATTAGATATTTTCCCCAAATCGTGCAGCCTTAGTATGTGCGCACACACACACACACACACACACACACACACACACACACACATGCATGTACACACACACACACACACACACACACACACACACACACACACACACGCATGTACACACACACGCACACACACACACACACACACACGCATGTACACACACACACACACACACACACACACACACACACACACGCATGTACACACACACACACACACACACACACACACACACACACACACACACACACAAACAAACACACCTATATATGCATGTACACACACACACACACACACACACACGTATATGCATGTACGTACACACACACACACACACACACACACACACACACACACACACACACACACGTATATGCATGTACGTACACACACACGCGCGCGTATATGCATGTACGTACACACACACACATATTTGCATGTACACACACACATATATGCATGTACACACACACACACACACACATGTATTTGCATGTACACACACACACATATATATGTACACACACACGTATTTGCATGTACACACACACACACACACGTATGCATGTACACACTCACACACGCATGTATATACATGTATACACACACACACACACACACACACACGTATGCATGTACACACACACACATGTATATGCATACACACACATATATATTATATAAACAAACTTTTATGTTCTATGCGATTAATTGATGTGACAGCACTAGTTTATTATTTGATTATAAAACATTTAGACTTAATTATTGCAAGCATTACAGCAGTTTGAAAACATCGAATAAATCTCTTCTGTCTTTAATCTTTTACAGGAAATGACATCAGGACACATTTTCATATATACAAGTATTTTTATAATTTTTTTGTGACAGATTGGAAATGAGCCATGAACACAAAAAGAAACACATGGATTCCAATATTCTCAGATCAGTTTCAGGACAAATAAATCTGATATTCTCCTGTCAATGCGGGTCGTAAGACCCCAAACCGCGATCACATGACTCCTCTCAATGCCTCAATGGAGGACGAAGGCTCAACCCAAAGCTGACCTTTAAAGCTGGTGTGGAAAGCAAAGGCTTGTGTTATCATTTCATCTGCATCCATTGCGTTTTTACTACCATTTCGGCCTGAGCTTTTCGGATGCGTTGGGTTGTTTCTCCAAGTGTAAAGTGTAAAGATATTGGGGTAACACTTTACATTAAGGTTCCCTTTGTAAAGGGTTCATCAACTAATAACTCATTTACAAATGCATTATAAATCGTTACTAAGCAGTTATAACTGCATGAATAAAAAGGGTGACTTTAACGCAATGCCTGCCAAATAGTGAGCCATATTTAACTCACATGTTATAAATGCTTAATAAATGTTATGTATTCACACTTATTTAACTCAAAACCAGATTCCTGATTTCTTTCATGATGCAGCAAAATCATAGTGAAACTGAAGGGTGTTGTATTTGTGGATTAATATCTCAATGACTGCAAAATGTTCCACAAAAAGCTCATTATGCCTAACAACTTCATGTTTATCAAAATGAAATTATCACACGTTATTTTGGAGAGAAAAAAAATGAGCACAATAACTTGAGATGAGATGTTAATAATGAATATTTTAATTCCAATATTAGTGACTTGTGAACCTTAGTGTAAACATGTGATCATTTATTAATGCGTTACAAACATTAACTCATTCACATGTTTTCACTTTATATTAAGGTTCACTTTCACAGGTTATTAATGTTTGTAACTCATTAATAAATGGTTGAGGAAAACAAGTGTGAATAAATACATTTATTAAGCATTTTTAACATGTGAGTTAAATATGGCTCACTATTTGGCAGATATTGCGTTAAAGTCACCCTTTTTATTCATGCAGTTGTAACTGCTTATCAACGATTTATGAGTTATTAGTAATTTAAAAACACCTTTATGAACTCTTTACAAAGGGAACCTTAATGTAAAGTGTTACCGATATCGGATATGGGTCACGTATATAGTCAACAAATCAGACCTGCAGAGAAAATGCAACATTTCCCAAATTGTTCCCTAGATTGAGAGCATCTTGTCCTTGTTTTGGAAGAGGGGATTTGAGCTGTGATACTGCTGAATTTTTCAATATGATCGCGGTAACGGAGATTTTCACACGTTTCCCTCTAAATAATTGACTCGACTGGAGAGATTCTGTCTGTGTACGTGTGTTTGGGAAGTGTGTCTCTCGTCGTCTTCTTGCTTTCGATGGCATTTGTGGTATTTCAGCTAAACATTAACCCATATTTCAGGCTGGGATTCCCCTGCAGACGTCCAGATTCTCACGCACCACACACTCTGGCTCCGCTTTTGAGTTTCCCTTCGGAAAGTGCGATCAAAGAGTCTGATTACTGACCTCATGACCTCTAATCTCTGACCCGTCTGTATTTATTATTTACAGGTGCGAAGAGAAGAGGAGAGACTCTGCGGTCGGCATCAGGAGCACCTCAGGAAATGAGCCTCAACTTCTCTGGAGGTAAAGACTGCGACCTTCAGTGTCAATAATGTGCAGCATGTCATACACTCAGAACATGAAGATGCAGAGAGAACTTAAATTGAGGAAGATGTGCAGAAAAAAAACATCCCAAGTTGGGTTGAAAATGGACTAACCCAGCAATTGGGTTGTTTTAAGCGAACAGTTAACCCAACCGCTTTTTTAAAACAGCCCAATTACTGGGTTAGTCCATTTTCAACCCAGCATTTTTTAGAGTGTGTGCAGAAAAAAAAACGTTTTCTTGTCAGTTTATGCACTAGATGAGAATGAATCTGAGCTGAATTTGAGTGCAATTACTTTACAAATTCTATATTATTCCTCAATAGTTTTTACACGTTTTCAGTGCATTTTTACAATTCTGCATTTGCATTTTTAGTGTTTGAATTTAGGCTAAAAGTTTGGGTTCAGTTGTTAACCTTTAATAGTAATGTGTAAGTAATATTTCTACATTTACATTTAGTCATTTAGCTTGTTAACCCGCATCGGATCGTGGGCGGGGCGGTTGACGTGAGTGGGCGTGTCTTTACGTTTATTTACTTTTGTTTTATACAAAATATTCAATCAACTATCACAAACTATGCATCATTTGAAAGCTAAAACACTCAAGATTCATGTTCTGAACTTGTTTTTGCAATAAATACACCAGAGAGGAAAGGGTTAAATGAAATGCTAAAGGACCGGCCATGTAAACATTAGCATAATATTAGCGGTACTCATCTTCCATCTCCTGTCGTTCAGATCAGATCGGACGAATCCAATAAACACCCGCATACATCTCTGTGTAAGAGTCCACTCTTCAAAATGCATCCCACTTTTTAATCCAAAACAACGAAAAAATAGGGAAAAAACAAAAAATCCTCCGTTGTTTGCAAGAGAGTTTTGAGTTAGCGTAATCAATCATGTCCATTTTCAATGAAATATCGATTCTAATCCGTGTCTGGCAAACTCCCCCTGCTAGAATAGTTTCTCCCACGTGAAATGGATCAACCCTCGTCTCTCTCCTTCAATCAGAGACTCTCCTGTGATGCATCATATAGAGGAAGCGCTTTACAGGCTTGGTGAGCTGTCAATCATTGCGCCCATGGTTTTCGTTGGAAAAAGGCACTCGGTGCCCAGCCAATGCCTTTCCAACAAAGGTTTGATTGATGGACTTAGTAACCAATCAAAAGGCATTATCTTGCGCAGTTTAAGTAAGTAGGCTTTGGTGAATACTGTTTGTGCGCTGTCGGCGCGCTCTCCATGGCGCAACTGCAGTGGAGCGCGCAGACTCTTACTGACACTTATTATCAGCTAAATTAGTTTTTTACACTTTGTAATCTCTGTAAATAGTTGCTTTAGTTTTTCAGTAACTGTTTATCCATTATAATTAGTAGTTTATTGCAGTTTATTGCAGATTTATTTGAATGAAAAACTACTCTTTACAATAGCAAATGTTCTGAAATAAATGGCCTTTTTGAAAAGAGCCTAGACTTTTCTTGACATAAAAGCTCACAGAAGCTACATTACTGAGAGAATCATCCTCATATTTGAATCATGACATGATTAGACATTTTATATTTAAGTTATTTTCAGGCTCTTAACATTAAATTATAATATTTTTTTCCCTAAGTGAAAAACAAAAACAAAAAACGTGAGTCACTTACATGTATATTTACATGTATATTACTCTGTTCTGAGTTATTATGACTCTTGGGTAGCAACATTTCAAGTGTCTAGTTTAAAATAAGACCAGGTTTATGAATATAGACCATAGGGTTTAAGAGCTGCAGACATTTTCATTTGGGTATATCGTTTTCAAAGAATTCTCAAAAATGGGGTGCAGGTTAAGAGGTTAGCAGACGCTTTTATCCAAAGCGACTTACAAATGAGGGCAATAGAAGCAACTAGAACAGTCAAGGGCAACAATATGCAAGTGCTGTAACAAGTCTCAGTTAATCTGGAACAGAACAGATTCATTTTTTTAAATTTTTAAATAAATTGGACAGACAGAGTAAGGGCTCCCTATATAGTTTACTGCAATATCTTTAAGAAACTTTTAGTTATAATTGAATTAATTTAAGGACAGACCCTTTTTTTTTTCTTCAGTAAACCACTGTTTAATAAAAATAAATAAAAAGCAATTTTGTAAAACTGCTGCACCGAACCGTGACTTCAAAACCGAGGTATGTACCGAACCGTCAGTTTTGTGTACCGTTACACCCCTATTGATTATGATTTAACTTTAGTTATTGTGTAATTTTTGATTGTGCACAATTTGAGCATAAACAATATCTGCAAAGTTACGACGCTCAAAGTTCAAAGCAAAGGGAGATATTTTCTTTTAATGAAATCACTTTTTAAGGACTACAACAAACGGCTGGTAGGGACTACAACGAGCTTCTTCCCGGGTTAGTGACATCACAAACCCTAATATTTACATAAACCCCGCCCCCGAGAACACACAACAAAGGCCATGTTGAGAAGAGGAAGAGTTGTTGTAGTCGAGCACATATGGAAGTCGCTCAAGCCGTCTCATTCGTCTTTCACATTTATTGCGATACAGTACAAACACAAATGCAATAGCATTTCATAAAACAAGATGACAACATTTAGTTATAACCGTAATTACACTAAACTAAACCTGTTCTCTCTTCATGCATCAGATATTCTCTGCTTTATAGATTATCATGACAGAATATGCTAATCGATGACTTGAAGATCGTTAACTCATAAATTCATCAACTATCCAATCAGAAACGTCCTGTCTCATTCCACATGTTGTCACAGTCTCTCCATCATTGTCCGACTCCGGTTTGAACATAAAAGGCTGAACAGTTTCTGACATTTTCAGTGTGTGTCTGCGTGAGGTAATCGGAGCTGCCAACACAAGCTCTTGAAGCTCCGCCCTCTTCTAGAAAGGGGGCGGGAGCAGCAGCTCATTTGCATTTAAAGGGACACATGCAAAAACTGTGTTTTTACTCACCCTCAATAAGTGACAATTTTAACATGCTATAAAATGATCTGTGGGGTAGTTTAAGTTAAAACTTCACATACACATGGGGACATCAGAGATTTATTTTACATCTTTAAAATAAAATAGAAATAACAAAAAAAACATTTATTGTATTTTTTTTTTATTTAGAGTACTAAAGTAAATGACATGGACGATGTGAGTAAAACATTGTGTTTGCGTCGATTTAAGTGTGTCAATTAAACTGTGGAATAGTTTTGTGTATGTCCAGTGACAATAAATCTTGATTGCATGCAATAAAATCAAGTCCAAGAATTGCATTAACTGATTTATGAACTAAATTCATAAATCTATTTTTGAATGTATATGTTTCAGTTTGCTCCTGTCAAATGTAACTGCATGCTGCTTTTATCTATGCCCGGGATGCTGGGAATTGTGTACCCAACATGCTTTGCTGCAGCACAGGCTGAGGTAAAGGACAGGAAAGGCTTCAGCAAGTGGAAGTTTCTGTTGTTCCGCTACTTCTGTGTTGTGGTTAAGCACAAACTGAGTATTTCAGTTTAGAGTTCAGTTTTACTTGCCAAACTCTTTTACTATATATAACAAGAGCAAGATGAAATTTGGGTCTTCTTGTATTATTGGCTACACTTTATTTTACAGTACATGTACTTACAGTAGGGATGGGGGGGAAATTGTATTCATATACTGTGTGAACCGCAATTCACATCAATTCACACGTCATCAAGTTACACTTCTTTTAACTTTGCAGAACAGCTTGAAGTTATTGACACGTCAGAGTGATATTAATCACAATAACTCAGATGCGTGCAACCTCAAATTCAGTTTTCTTTCACGTACTTACATGGTCAAACACACACACACTTATGTCAAAATTGTATTCATGTAAACACAGTCTGTTATGAAGAAAATCGAATGTGTAACAGTATATTCGATCCGTGCATTCATTCTTAAAGGGACAGCAGCCTCATAAACTGTTGCCGTCTGTTTCATTAATATTCATTAAAAAAATCACTTTTGTATCTTTAATATGAATCAATTTAAATGCATTTCATACAGTGAACACTATAGTATACAGTATTTTTAGATTTGATTATTCCATTTTTGTAGTATTACTTAGCCTACATGTTAAATAAACATATACTGTACCTGAAAAATATAGTTTATTTAATTAGTATATTATATGTTTGTCATTTTTATAACAAAAATAAGATAAAATAGCCTGCCTTGCTTTATTACAGAAGACTGCCAGTCATGAGTGTAAGGATTACAGTTAATATTAATATTAGGTTGAAGAAAAACTAAATATATTTTTCAAGGTTCACATTTAATTCGGTTGGATTTTTTTTATTCTTCAAGACCGATTAAACTCACTGTCTACCATAGTCAAATAGGAAAAGTAACACAAAACCGTAAACTACAATCAAATCTATACATATATCGAATAAAAATTTGATTCAAAATTTGTTTTTAATCGAATCATGACCTCAAGAATCGATTTGAATCGTGAGGTACCAAAAGACTCCCATTCCTAACTTGGTGTACTTACCCAAGAAAGTACAGGTAATGTAAAGTCAACTTCATGGGTTAAGGTTAGGTTCAGGGTTAGTACCTTGTTATAACTCAGTTGTAATTGCTATAATAAGTACATGCGGTACTGTAAAATAAAGCGCTAACGTGTTATCGTATTGTTGTTTTCTGCTCTGAACACTGCAATGAGTTTAACAACACTCTCAGCCTGGATTACAGTTCATATCCAGACCGAAGTTTTTATGGACATATTTCATTTTTTTTATGGTCTTGAGATTATACTTGTCTAGGTGGGTCCTGGAATGGGAAGGTTTGGTGACCCCTGTACTAAAGTAAATTACCTAAATGGATGAATGCTGTGACCTTATTGAAATGTTGCGCTTGAATCATTTTCAGTGTGTCGGTCTGGATCTGGATTTTTTGTCAAGGTGTGCCGCTGACCTTTTGAAGTACAGCCAGTGATTACGGGACATTTTGTGTGATGCTTTCAGCGACGGGTCTAACGCTGAAGCTCGTGGCTCTTCTGAGCGGAGGCGGCCTTTACGATTCAGACGCTCACGTTTCAAAGAAACAGTCGGAGAACTCCAGAGGAAAACAAGTAGTGGTTGACCGATATTGTTTTTTTGATTGCTGATATCTTAGAGAGCAGGGTGACCGACTTATGACCGGTATAAAGCAGATATATAAAATACATAATTTATATTTATTTGAATATGTAATGAATTTTAATCTTTAATAAGTTTTGAATCATTGGCTGTGAGATGCGTTATGGTTCTGCTGGGATCTTGAAGCTATTTTTGCTGCTGAAACGGAACAAAAACAGTCAATATTGCATCTAAAATGTAATTGACTTAATATTAATTACTTGTTTATTGAGCTGTCATATGAAATCAGTGTCATATTTTCAGTCATGATGGTATTCAGCACTCTTGGTCATGTGATGTTGCTTAACTGTATTGTGTTGTAAATATAAAAACTTCACATTTAAAATTTTTACAGCAGTATGTTAACTGAGTTTCTTTGAGCTGCGCTCATTTGTTTCGATTTCTCCTCGAGAGGCTGTGAGATCCTCAACAGCGCAATCTTATTAGCGTCAGTAGGCTACATTATATTATTATTCACTATCGATCGCCACTTTTTGTGAGTTTATCGCCAACGTTTAACGCCTCGTGACTAAATAAAGGGCGCCAATGTGAGTGTGCACAGACGCGCAAAACACCAGGCGTAAAAGCGTCATTTTTAGAAAAACGCCTTGGGTTTGTTTTTTTTACGCAGCGCGTTAAAAACTGGCCAACCAATGAGATCAGGGCTTTTGTTCACATGCCTGGAGCTGCTGAAGTGACAGTAAAACACCCCTTGGTGGCGCTCAAGCACAAACCGGTCTTACCGAGAACACATTGATACGACGAAGATGAAATAAGTAGACAAAGCAGAAGATGAGCTGCTAATGCTGCTTGCCTGTTAGCAAAAAGTGTGTGAATGGTTTTGGCAGAATGTAGGGCTGCTCGATTATGGAAAAAATCATAATCACGATTATTTTGGTCAATATTGAAATCACGATTATGTAACACGATTATTTCACATGACTTTGGGAATGTGTTGCATTTATCAAAAAGACACCTTTCAACAATTCAATTGAAATTGTAACATTTGTTGTACTTTTTGAACTATTAAAATAAATAATATAACATATATTCAAATCAAAGTATAAAAGTATTCACGTAAAAATGAAAACCACAAATAAATGAGACCAACAATATGGTTCGGCTAGATATGCTTTTCAGGTACGTCTAACATTAGTTTTCAGGTACAGAAATGTATCCAATCTAAAATAACATTGCATATTTGAGTGCATAAATTAAAGATTAATCCTATTAAACTTACAAAAGCTATTAAATCAAGTGCAGTGAGTGATGTCCTTGTCTTTTGTTGTTTGACATTAAACAGACAGCAGTAAAGGCTACGGTCCCTTTAAGACCTAATGCTCGGATATGCGTCGTCTTTATCGACTGTATAAAGTTCACTTAAGGGCATATATAGACTATGTCTGCTAGGATACTCATCAAGTTGGACATGTTGACATACGTTTTGTGTGAGTTTGTCCGTTCAAGAGCAAGACTTGAAAGAGAGCTCAATATTTGCGCGCTGTGAGACGTGTGCGCGCTCTCGGATGAGCGCACTGAGACACATTTTCTCACTGCGCGCGGCTTCTCATTCGCGTCTTCTGGCACTAAACCCGGGTGATGACGGTGAAAACGACTGGTCATATTCGAACATAGGGCAGCACTCGCATGCATTGAACAAAGTTTACAAAGAGAGAATTATTTGAAAAATATGAAGGGGAAAATGGACGTTTACACGGCAACCCTGCTCTCGTCAGTTTTTGTTTCTTTATTAGATTGTCATAGGTCACTCTGTTTAATTTTCAAGTGGTTAAACAAATTCGTGATGTTCCCTTGCGTTGCAGCCACTGCCATGTAGCAAATCTTAGCATGTTTCTGCTCGTCGTCTGATTCCTCGAAGCCAAACTGTTCCCAGACAACGGAGTTGGTTTTATCTTTTTTGCTCACCAAACGCTGCTGTAACTGCCCTCCTTCTGCCATCTTTACTCGCGCCGAGTTTTTAAATTCCAGCGGATGATATGCACACGAGTCACGAGACTCAACGACCTGAGAGAGAGTTTGTGGCTTCGGGAGGGGCGGATGAGCGCGTGCGCGTTTCATTCAGAACGCAAGACAAAATAAGAGTGTTCTTGCAAAACTGAACATGGCAAAATAATCGTTTTTTCTCGATTGTACTATTTTGGTGATCGTTGGGAGGCAAAATCGAAATCGAAATTCGATTAATTGCACAGTCCTAGCAGAACGTAAATACTGTCTCTCTTCTTCTGTGTGACAAGTGAGTGTCAGAAGCGTAAAGTGCCGCAGCACCACCCTGTGTACCGAGAGCACCATCTACTGAATTTCCACGTAATTTGCATGAAAAACGTCTCAAAACGCTGGCAATAAGCGCACGGGATAAAAGTCTCTGTGTTTTCTTAGTTATTTTTTATTATTTATGTTTTAATCTGGATACTTGTCCGGTCGGGCAAGTAAAATTCTCTTTCACTTGCCCCTTCAAAAAAATCCACTTGTCCAGAACAAGCGGACAAGCGTTAATGTCAAGCCCTGTTGTGTCTTAAATGTAAGGGTGCTTTCACATATCTAGTTCGGTTCATTTGGTCCGAACCAGGGGCAAACAATTGCTTTTTTGGTTCCTTCTCACACCACACTGATTGCTTTGGTCTGAACGACCAAAATGCAGTCACATGACAACATCCACATCACTCATTGGCCATGGCGTATTTCCTAAACTGCGACTGCGCGGGCTGGTTTTGTCCCTGGCCATAATCTATTACAGTGGTTCTCAAACTTTTTATACCAAGTACCACCTCAGAAAATATTAGGCACTCCAAGTACCACCATAATGACCAACATTAAAATACAGTAGCTGGTAGGCCTAACTATTCAGCTACAGCTCTGCACAGTTCAAAAACTAGGCAGTTTATTCCTAATAAGAATATTTATTGTTGTCAGCCACTTTAACATTGTAAATACACAGTTTGTACATTTACACTTGCCTGTGTGATATTGCTTATAAATAGGGTTGGGAATCGTGAGAAATTTTCCGGTTCTGGTTCCATTAAAATTATTATTAAAATAGTGGTAAAGGAAAAAGGCACAATACACAACTCAAACAATCCATTTTGTGTTTATTACTTGCTCTAAAATTAATTTTCAGGTTGGCAATGTCAAAAAAGTCCTGTACTGCACATATATTACAGTATTAATTAAGCCATTCTTGCAACACATTTTTTTTCAAATGAACACCTCTGAAATTGTCTTATTACATTTTATCTCTCTGTCTCTGAATAAAACCAAGTTATAAATTATATGTATTAGTTATATTTATTAATTAGTTGTATATTAATTTAATAGTAATTCAGTTATTCAGTGAACTTGTAAATAATAAATTGCAATTCAGCATTACAAAGGTAATTGTGCCTAAACGCTTACCTAAACCATGGTGACTCAACGGTTGACAAATATATATATTAGTCCTTTCACTATAAATCTGGTATAAATCTGGTGCTGTAGCAAATGTTTTGTCAAATTGCTAGTGCAGCCTCCTTTGCATGTTATTAACTTTTCACATGTGTTACATTTTGCTTCATTATCATTCATTCTTTGCAAATCCATACTTGTGACTTTCTCTTCGCCATGCTGGTGGTCAACGAGAAAATATCTGACGCAAAACCGTAAATGTGTAGCGCGAGGGCTTTCAGTGCTGAACTGCGTTGCACTCCTGGAAGCGGCAGGCAACGTAATTAATATTCATGATGAGGTGAGCCAGGGTTGCCAGGTTTTCACAACAAAACCCGCACAATTGCTACTCAAAACTAGCCCAAAACAAGCCCTATCGCGTTTCAGGGGGGCTTCTCCGGTAAAATTCGCATTTCCGGGGCTAAATATCGCATAATTGGGGTCGCTTCAACCCGCGGACATGAAACACAGCCCGCGCTACAGTGTTTAAGTAGCCCAATTCCGCGGGAAAACCACGGACTTGGCAACACTGGCTGTCACTCGCTATGAAAGGATACGCTTCCAGCGCTTCGCACACACATTGCACCAGAACCGTTTTCGGAACCGAAACTTAGGAATTTCGCGCGGTTCTGGTATTTTTCAAAAATCAGTTTCGGTTCTGCTTAAGAACTGGTTCTCGGTTCCCAACCCTACTTATAAATATTAAAAACAAGAACTTTAATTTTTTTTGCGCACCATATCTTGATTTTTGGAAGCATTTTTATTCGTTTTGGTGGCATTTTTGCCCCCATTAATTTCCGCCCTGGTGTGCGATGGAGCTCTTTTTCGGGTGCAAGCGGAGGCCCCTGCCCGTCTCAAGTGAAACATCGCAATGGCCGCTACTGCTTAGCGTTTTATCATAGTGAAATTGAGACGGAATAATTCCCCTTCACCGTTTGTCTCCCAGCAGTGTTCTGGAGGACGAGTTGGGAAAGGGCTGAACTCTCCTCGTGCGCCGCCGGCATGACATGAATCTACCGTCTGTGGAATTAGGCCAAATATGCGCTTTATACAACTTCAGTCTGTGCGCTGGTTCCTTAAATACAGAATTAGGGGTGAAGCTGACGTCAGCGGGAGAGTTATTTGTCTGGCTTTTGTTTGAAAGAGTCTTAATCTGTGTTTATACGCAGTGGGTTTGGTTTAAAATAGCAGTAATTGCACAAATCCACAGCAGAACTCATTTAGTCACATGCTGAATGCGTACAGAGGTGAAGGAGAACACACACACACACACACACACACTCCAGCACAAACATATGTTCACACATACACACCCGGGTTCCAAAATTAACACTCGCCAAGTGCCAAATGTGAAGAAAATTTGGCTTCAGTGGGAAAATGCCAGCTATTCACCAGCTGTCGGGTCATTTTCTTCATGAACTGCAACATTTACATTTACATTTTTTGTTGCATTTAGCAGATGCTGTTATCCAAAGCATTGCATTGCATGGATTAAATTGAGCTATAAGAAGGATTGTCTGAGCATCATTGATGATTGATGATTCTGTACCTCAGTGAAAAAATATATGCATTTACTTTTACCACAATTAATATACACTGGACCAGGTGAAGTGAAAAACACTGATGACCTGTTAGTGGGTGGGATATATTAGGCAGCAAGTGAACATTTTGTCCTCAGAGTTGATGTGTTAGAAGCAGGAAAAATGGGCAAGTGTAAGGATTTGAGCGAGTTTGACAAGGGCCAGATTGTGATGGCGAGACGACTGGGTCAGAGCATCTCCAAAACTGCTACTGGAGCTCAAACTGCTCAAGACGTTAATGCTAGAAGGTGGAGTCCATGCCTCGATGGGTCAGGGCTGTTTTGGCAGCAAAAGGGGAACCAACACAATATTAGGAAGGTGGTCATAATGTTATGCCTGATCGGTGTAAATGAGAAGCAAAATTATGTTTTCACGTTTTGGTTTTGCAAGTGACCTGTGCCTGTTTCATAGAATTAAATCTGTGCTTTTAAATCTAAATGATGATTTATTGGTAATAAAATGGGACGTTGGGACTGGACTAAAAGAGGGGCTTTTGGCTTTTTTTGTATTTTATGGCCAATAGTTTATGATTATTTTATCTAGTCAGTGTATTAATGCTTTAATTTAATAACCCTTTTGAGTTATTTTTTAATGCTAATCATTATTCTAATTATTATAAATAATATTCATTGTATTATTTATTTATATAATATTATTGCATGTGATTAAAAAAAACACACCACACACACACACACACACACACACACACACACACACACACACACACACACACACACACACACACACATATATATATACACAGACACACACACACACACATATATACACATCAATATAGATATTCTTCTGCTCATCAAAGCTGCATTTATTTGATCCAAAATGTGAAATATTACAATTTAAAATAATGAGTTTACTATTTATATATATAAATATATAAAATGTATTTCTGTGATGCAAAGCTGAATGATCTGAAGGATCATGTGACAGTGGAGTAAAAGGCTGATGAAAATTCAGCTTTGCATCACAGAAATAAATAATATTTTAAAGTATACTAAAATAGTAAACACATTATTTAAAATTATTATTTGTTTTTTGGATCAAATAAATGCAGCCTTGATAAGCAAAGAGACTTAAAAAATAACAATAAAAAATAGTCATGTTTTCCAGACTTTTGACCGGTATATAAACTGTTTATAACGTTTTAACTTATTAAAATGAAATCTTTTGCTGATGCTTTTAAAACTATTATTGAAATAGGGCAGTTGGGACTGGACCTAATGAAGAGTTTTTTCTCTGTTTGTATTAAATGGCCAATAATATATGAATTCTACTAGACCGACAGAGGGACATTTTTCTTCTAGAGAGCATTTGATTGGACAAAAATTGAATGTGCCTCTTACAGCAAGATGATCAGTGTTCTCGTTACACTTACGAGAAGAGAAAAATCAGCAAATTTTTAAAAAAATGTTCTAGAATAGATATGACGAGCTCAAAGATGACAGATGTGGACTGAAATCCACAAGAAGCCCAAGAACGAAGCACGATGTGACCTCTTTAATTTGGGATGGAGCGAATGCGCCACATGCATTAGTCTCCTGTGTTTTGAAATCATTCCGCTTCCGCATTGTGTGCGTGTGTGTGTGCGTGTGTGTGTGTGTGTGTGTGTGTGTGTGTGTGTGTGTGTGGCTGCATCGTGCCTGCGTCATCCGGCCCCTTCATTCATGAAAAGTGTGACGTGAGCAGTGGCTGCCGCCCACTCAGCCGATGCCTCTCTCTCTCTCTCTCTCTCTCTCCCTCTCTCTCTCTCTCTCTCCCTCTCTCTCTCTCTCTTCCCTCTCTCTCTCGTTCTCGACTGGCTGCTTTCAGCTGTTTCTCTGCTGAAGGAGGATCATGTATGGCAGCCCGTCAGCTGTGAGTAATCCACTGCAGCTCCTCGCCGCTCTGCGTTTGCATGCTTGTAGTGTTTCTCTTTTCGTTCTACGTGTGTGTGTGTGTGTGTTTTCTGTCTCGTATGTGTGCTTTCTGACGGCTGTTTGGAGTTGAAGATGTCTAACTTGAGTGAATGCGTGTTGGTGCGCATATGAGCTATATTTGTCTCGTGTTTGATGCGGCGATTCTCCTCCCGCCGCCCTCTGTTGAAGGACAGACGGAGCAGCCAACAGGGATACACTTCTACACACACACACACACACACACACGCATATGCAACTTAATGACATCTCTCTAGGGAATCGTATATAATTTTAAAAATGCGTCTCTGTTTTGTCCAGATTGATATCTTTAACGTGAGTCATTTTAGATCGTGTGTTTACCACAATATAGTCATTTTCATTAATCACATGGTATTTATATATATATATTTATATATTAATTGTCTCTTTATTTGTAACTTTATGGATACAAGCCAAAAGCTGAATTATAAAACGTACTCTTAATTCTGAGCCTCATTTGAAACTGTTGTAAAATAGTCAATATACACACACACCTTCTATATTAATGCATTGAGTTCCTGTAATGCTGTAAACAACTAAAATCGCTTAATAAT